>NW_013665730.1:390449-401310 GCF_000517525.1 Limulus polyphemus | reverse complement strand
CTGCTAAATTAGGGACGGCTAGCGCAGATAGCCCTCGTATAGCTTTGCGCGAAATTCCAAAACAAACAAGTTTTGTATTAAAACCAATGGTTCAGTTGAAAGAGAACTCTATTTATTATTTTATGCAACTCTTGTACATATTTCGGATGGTTGAATTTTCTTTTCAAAATGGAGTTTCTCTGGCTAATTATCAAAAGAAGGTTGAAAGACTATAAAACTATATTATTCATTTTAACAAGCTAATAAGCATGTCTAATCATGTCCTAATATATATTACATAATGAATATATTAAGGCCTAGACATAGCTGGCGAAGATCATAGTAGGACTTTACAATCAACCATAATGAAAATGTAAAATAACGTGATATTCTCATATAAAATAAAAAAGTGTTACACTTCATCCAACTAATCAGAATAATTTTTATACCCTTCTCCACTTTATTTACTGCAATTTATTTACTGACAAGTACACTATACGTCTTTTCAAATGTTTGTGGGCTACAATATTTTTTAAGTACCATTCTTACATATAAAAGAACATCAAAACTGTTTATGCAAGCTGTTTATGGATAATAAGATTAAAAATTAATAATTACTAACAAAAAGAAATATAAACTAGAAATAAAAGGAATATTTATAGTGAAACGGTCGACGAACTTTACCTTAGTCTACAGTGAATTTTGTCATCTAATAAATATTGTAAATCTAACAACATGACAAATTCTGGATTTTTTGTGCTATAATTTAATAAAATTTCAAATTTTTAGCATTACAACTACAGCATAAGACCTACATTTTATTGGATACTAAGATAAACACACTTCCTGCAATGACAACAAAATGAATATTTATTTTCAAGCTATTTTTGTTTCTGGTCTCAACATTATAATGTTTCGAAATGGTGTATTTAAGTGTTTTACACTCACAAAAAAGAAACCTATCAATCTATAGGCATTTGAAGAACTTGTACCATTCCGCCACAATTTAATTCTTCGTATTGTTAGCCGACACTAGACAGCTGTTACATAATTGAATAGAGTTGTTTAAACATTTGTTTAACAACAAGTAAAAGCTTGGAATGGTCTATTCTTTCATTGGGGTGTGTGTCTGTGAGCCAGACTAGTTTCGAAGAATTCCACTCCTCATCAGTGATCCTGGACACTACCACCATTGAAACTTCAGACCAAGCCTTTATAGTAGTTAGGTATCGAAAATCGAAATGGTGTATTTAAGTCTTTTCCACTCACAAAAAAGAAACCTATTGTAAAAACCTAGAGTTTAAACAACTCTATTCAATTATAATGTTTTGTTACGCGGAAAACTAAAAGATGGCGACACAAGCGTATCAAGATCTGCCATAAGTGATTGAGTTTATGGTGTCAGGTAGGAAATAGAGTATTTGTTATATATCTCTTATGATAATAAAACAAACGTAATAATGTACACAACCTTAATAACACGTACTCTAACAATGTTTTCTGTATATACGTTTAATTAAGGAATTAAACAAGTGGTCTTGATCAAATGTAGAAAACTGATTTCATGAGGCGATGTCACACGAATCCTTTGTTAATAATGCTTGGAGACATTTTGAATGGGTAACGAAGAAAAACCTTAATATAAGTTGAACATAACAGCAAATGTACAACGTTTCGACAAGGCTTTGTCATGATCAGGTACAAGTAGTTTACACTGACACGGATATATATATATATATATATACAGTATGGAACAAAGAGGTCACATAACCGGATACTGTTGCACGACGTAGAAGAGATATCTTGGCACCCCAGGGTGTTGGTTTAGAGTAGGGTTGTTTTGTTCAATTAAGATGGAATCCTTGATTTTTCGTTTGTTTATGCCTGGTTCTTTGTTTAAAATTACCGTGTTTTCAATAGATATACCATGGTTTTTTGAGTTGCAAGCATTATTAGTCTCAAAGTGGGTTCCTCGTCATCAAATTTGAATCCTTTGTTACTTCACGGTTATATAAAATTATTTTACGTAATTTAAGAAATGCTAATGGTAATAGAAATGGTAAAAGAACCAGCACATTCTTCTTTACTTCTCCCAAATCACACAAGCTAGTAACGATATAAATCAAGTAAGCTTTGAAATAAGATATTTATATATATATATATACATACATGACCACATAAAATAAACAAACATGATAGACTAGGTATAACTCAAATGTGGATTTGGTCATCTTTAAAGGCTATAAGCTTCCTCAAAAGACTGTTAAAATATATTGGCTTCTACTAAGCAACATAAGAACTCACATCTTTCGAGTTTTGGAGATTGTAGATATTTCTAAGCTGGTTACAGTTGCCGTTGTTAAATACTTTGTACGTATTTAAGCGTGATGTGTAGAACCTGACGATAGTAGTCAGCAATTCCTATTATACACTTCGTAAATACAGATATTCACTGTATAATGTGGAAAGGTATACTCTCATAACACAGGGATTTAGACCTTTGAAACTAGTTTACACAGTTAAGCAATGCATATAATAGTTTTTCTCTCTGTATGTAGAACCTGACGATAGTAGCCAGCAACTCCTATTATACACTTCGTAAATACAGGTATTCAGTGTATAATATGGAAAGGTATACTCTCATAACATAGGGATTTAGACCTTTGAAACTAGTTTACACAGTTAAGCAATGCATATGACAGTTTTATTTCTGTATGTATGTATGTATATATTCTGTTCCCTAGATATGATATATCGGTCTTTCTAAAGCCTCAGAATTTGAAGAATAAGTGCTAAAGAATGTCACAGATTTCGTTTCAGTTACTTTTATTGTTCTCTGAACTTTTAATTAACCCCATGACGCTCAAAAGAGGGAGAAGATAGAATATATCTTTACCAGTTCTTTCCTTTTTACTGTGTATTAGTGATTGACCTATTTTGTCGCTCCAAATACAGGCAATTTATCAAGTACAAGGGCGGGATTTCTTGGAGAAACATGAATTGTTCGATCTAGTCAAGAATATTATAATTAATCCCCGGAATCCAATGTGGATTATTATTAACACCTCCCAAAGCTTAGCGGAGTCTGTCTTCTATTAAACTTAAAAGAAAATAAATTAAACAGACAAAATATTGTAGAAATGAAATGACCTGTTTTAGAAATTTAAAAGAATGATACGTGAATGGTAAAAACTAACTTATTGGTATATTTTTATATCCAGTTACTATAACTGTTTTAAACTAGAGCACACCATATCTCTTTTGAATGGAGGTTAATTAGATGTAAAGGGAACTAGTAGTAAGGAAGTAAGGGTATTAAAAGACAGAATTCTCTCTGTATAAATTGGCTATTTCTCCTTTTGGAGATTTCACTGATCTTATCACAGAAGGTCAGGGTATATTCGTAAAGAATTGAAATCAAAACAACAAACAGTATCTGTACAGATAGAGCCACCTTAGTCATAGAAATTCGAAGTGACTACCTAATAGCATGGAGGTATTGGATACCTGTACATTATCAAACTCAACAAAACACATCCGTTTTGCCGAGGTAAACTACCATAGTATCCAGATGTCACTATTAGTGGCATTACCAATCTTCACATTTCCAGTTCATAAACTGAATGAGGAAAGTCTGTACTCTAAAGATGCTCGGGTTTCTTTAATAGGTAATTAGTTACTCTTTCTATACGCCATTTTTTTCCGACTATCACGATGGAATGTGTTAAGCGAATGGATGTGGTATGTATTTGTGAGCATTGCATGGTATTAGTAATACAATCAGAGTTGATAACTATTTTTATGCTTTTACTTATTGTAATATCACGAAAGCAACTTTTGTGTAAAGCCACACAAGAGTTTACTAGTTAACTGCACACAACCATTCTTAATTTGCAATTGACAGACTAGAGCTAAGGCAACTAGTCAACATCACATACCGACAACTTTTAGCCTAATCATCAATTTTATGGTGCACCAACGGACTCTATAAATGGAGAGTCGTTTTTGTGGCAATGGCACCTAACCATTAGGCCACGCTCGGCTCAGGAACGTAAGGACATACTTACAACTTTGAAAATGATGTAATAAGTATTGCCGCAGAGAGAGAGATTAGTTTTCACTTAGCCAGACGGTAAAACAATGTTATAAAAACCTTGTGATGCCATATTTGTAAACGTCGAATGATATGAGTAATCCAGACACTGAATAAGGAAGGTCTGTCCTACAAATTGTATGTTAGGTTTTATTTTCTTGAAGAGATCAATAGATGACTGGTTTATAGATAAATCAGTTCGTTAACTTAACGGGCAGTAGAATGGCATACAAGAGACAGTTTGCAGCAAAGAGCCCCTTCCATTTGCTGACCACTGATATGAACGGATACTATGATATACAAAGTAACCCCTTTTCTCAAATTATAAAACTTTCCTATAATACGATTACAAGGAAATGAGAGCGAAACATAAGTGAAAACATTTTCATGATTTGTTTTTATTTTGAAATTGGAGAACGAAATCAAAAATATCTTGCACACACACACACAAACACAGATACATTGTAGATTTTCAGGTTACCTTTTATCTGAATAGAAGGAACACTTCATTAACGTATATATACAAACTTTACGGTAGGAAAAAAATGCTCGAGTGGCTAGAGTGAAAAAAAAAGAATCTTTGTTTCCTGACAGTACGCCAGCGTAGCTGTTAAAATAAGTACCAAAACAGAATATTATGACCAGGAAACTTTATTTTGAACAAAAACGCTAATTCGTCTCGGACATCTTAACTTGCAAAAAATTTAAAATATTTTCAATTTGAAATTTCCCCAAGTCTTGCTGATTCACCATTTTACGACATATTTACTCTACTGATCAACAATCTGTTACTGGGCGCTGTATGATTCTGGCAATGTCGTATCAAGTGTGGTTTCCCCAGACCAGCAAGCTCTGTTCGTATAATGTGTTTTCTTCATCGATGCTTATGTTTATACATGTTTTTTTGTTTTATTTTTAAGTTATTGGTTTTATTTTGCATGTAGAACACCCTAAAGTGCACAGTACCGGTGTGAGTAAAGCTATATATACGTTAAACACAGCCCGGCACTTGCATGTGAAACACCCTAAAGTGCACAGTACCGGTGTGAGTAAAGCTATATATACGTTAAACACAGCCCAGCACTAAGGGTTAGTTAACCAGATTAAAAGAGATCACAGAAAATGAAAGACTTAGCCGTACTTTTTTTTTACATAAACAAACCATCAAGAGCAAACACTCATGCTTTCTCTGGTAAATACTTATGATGCTTTTAGGGAACAAACCGTCGCGTGTAGACTTATCTGAAAAACGTTTCCGTTGTTATTTAAAACGAAAGTGTTCTACCCAAGGAAAACAAAACAGATGTGCTAAACACTAAATAGATTTGATAAGCACTTGAAGTCAGCTATATGTCCTTATTTACTTAAAATGACCGTTTAAAATGGTTTAAAGTAATACAATATATACATTTATTTGTTTATATATATATGCATGTATGTATTGCTTTTTAATACAAAAAATGGTGTCGTTGAATTACTGTACAATAAAGACAATAAACTAATTAAATACGAATACAAAACCAAAACTCAATAAACAAAAACAAGAGAGCTCTAAAATGTATTTACCAGTATTTTCATTGTTCGATTTTTCTGACCTAAACAGCGATGTATCTATCAGATACTTTATGAATAGCTTACCTGATTAGAACTGTGATGTACTTACCAGTCTCTATTAATTGATTACCTAATTAAACAAAGGTGTAGCTACCAGTATTTATTAATGAATTAACTTCTTACAACACTTTGATGCATCTGTCACTTATTTATTACTGGAACATTCATACAATATCGTTTCTCATTTGAAAGATAGATAAATAAAAGCAGAGAAACAGACGTTTGACAAGAGGAAACACTGATAAATGAACAATAATGATATATCTATGTGTGTATGATTATGTACGTATGAATAAAAGAGACAAAAGATACGGCTAGGCACTAATTATTGTTTTAATAAAAGGTTTAAAAAAACGACATTTACACTCCAGATATATATAAAATTCACATTTTTCTTTTTAACCAAGATTTCGCCTTTGCGGCTTCTTTAGGGTTAATATACACAACTGTTTGATATTAGAATAGTCGTTAAAATAAATTCATTAAATTATATTAACAACTATTCTAATATCAAACAGTTGTGTATATTAACCCTGAGGAAGTCGCAAAGGCAGTACGTTGGTTAAAAAAATATATATATCTGGAGTGTAAAGGTCGTTTTTTTCTAAACTTTTTTATCAAAATGTGTAAATCCCTTCAGTGTGCACTACAAATTTTGAAAACCAAAAAAATAATGTTTTAGTTTCAAATATAGAATCGTTACAATGTGCAATCAAGAAGATCATATCCATCAATGACATTGTTCTATGTCCCAATTACAGATAAGTGAGAACGCGTTTTTTGTTGTTATTGTTGTTGCTTTTTCACCTATTAAAGCCTGGGCTCAAAGGGAACAATACGATAATTGATATTGGTTCTTTCTAATCTTTATCGGTATTCTTCATTATATGTTGGCTATTTTGTGAGCCTATGTCGCCTCTTTTACCTTTTGAGTGAGATATATTTCTTGACAGTTTACATAAAATAAGAAATAAGTGATTAACACTTGATATTATTCTAAGTTTCATATGAGAAACAGAAGATGGGCATGCCATATTCCTCTCTTATCTGATATCAAACGAATGAACAGTATCAGATGGATTTGCCCGACTTCTTGTTTTCTTTATTGGATGTGTACAGAAATCGTAAAACAGGGTGGACAACAAAAATATTCCTCTCTTTCTTAATCTGACATTAGCTTTAATGTCAACAATTCGTCTGCTTCAACAAAAGCAGTTTAACTTTCATTATTTTAGTTTAAAACATGTCCATTCTCTCCGTTGGAGTTGAAAAGATAAATGCATCCAAACCACCCAACGAATCCTGTTATCAGACAAAACACACATAAAGTGCTCACTAAAGAATGATCTCTAGAGATTGCTGGCGACAACTTTTAATCCAGCTCTTCTCTGGGAGGCCAACGTTTACTGAAATCCCTCTTCGGGGAAAATATTGACTTCAAATCTTCCATAATGACGATCGTATAAATCAACGTTAATGTCGTCTGCATGCTCTGTTTGTTAATAATAATGGTATTAAATGGATTTCTCTCAATCCTTTTTTGTACTAGATTTCTAGTAAATACTACGTTTGAAATGAGGAGTCTGATAATAGCAGATAGTTTATCAAGTAGCTCTGTGTTGTTGTTTTTTTTTTAAGTACGATGATACCCTCTCTACCATCGTTCCAAATCTTCATAGTTCATCTAATAAACTACCTATGGATATGCAATGTGGGGCAAAAGTTACCATACAATTTTTACAGTTTGTACAATACGGTTGGTACTGTTTATATTATAGGGTTTTTTACTAAAGAAAATAGCAAGAAAACAATAAACCCAAATCAATTCTCGAATTTAATTTGTTGTTTGTTATTTAAATTAAACAGTTAATAATTTCACACAATACCTACGTCATCTGATAAATGTACTTTTAAGCATAGATTGATAACGATATGTCATTCATTCACTAAATGACCTACAATTAACATAGTAGTTCTTTAGTGAGTATTATTTATAGAGAATTCTAGAAAATAAATTTGGAGCAAATAAATTAAAGACTAGATACTTTTTCGCAGGATCCCCGAAAGTGTTTTGTTTCAAGAGTGAATAAAATCAAAATTAATAGTTTTATTTCTTGCTTTTGTAGTTCATGTCATGCTGTGTTGTAGCCTACAGAGTGTATAATTCTTCTCCCAATTCATGGCATGCGTACGTTTTACTGACGTCATTTTAGTGTTTACTGACTAAATGACCGACAGAAAACACACTACTGTAGAGTGGTGCGAGTGGTTAAAACAGGTGACCCCACCAGGCGGCATTCGGCTCCCTTTCGGGAAACTAACAATATTTTTCTTTTTTTTTCTGTTTAGTTTTTTACACCAAGATATGCAGGGCATGGTCCAGTAGTTAATATGAAGGGCTGTGGAAATAAACTTATAAGATTCCAAGTAGGATATGTCGTAGAACACGCTCGCACTACCGTTCTGTTACGATAAGTCATGTAGATGGTGAGTGCTCTGACTGTTTGCACTCCCTTTGTCAGAAGTTCAAAATTAGGCATGGGCGGGCCTGAGCCCTTAGGTATCTCTCACTTGGCAGTTTAGTTCACGTGTCGCATAAGTATTATTCATGAAGACAATCCTAGTGAACAAACCGTAGTTTTGCAAATATATTTTTTACGCTATAGCAGATGTTCCGTGTTAAATATTCTGAGATTTTGTCATCATAGTAATTCTATCCAGTATTAGATAAACAATAATTGTGCGTGTAAAATTAGAGCCTTTTATTTCCGAGGAAACGTCATATATGTAGCACAAACCTTTTCCGTGAAGTTTTATATCGCTAGCGAAATTGGAACTTTAATATGAAATGTATCTAATCCGCACGTGTGATAAACGACCAGGTAAAAAACCTGTAAGATTCAGGTATAGCCGTCCCTAATGTGGAACTGCTGGTCAAAGGGAATGGAGCCAATCAGCACACTCTACCACAATGGCTTTATTCTTCTCTTTGAACTCAATAATGGAATGGACTGCCACTTTCATAATGTGGTCAAAAATGAAAGTGCGAAACATGTTCCTTTTAGAAATAAGTATAAGAAATGTAAAAGTATTAAATTTCAGTATACATATATAATTTCTAAAGTGCGCCATAAATAGAACTGTGAGTAAGGTCATTTGTATTCAATAAGTACAGTTTCACTTGGTTACTCGACCTTAATTGCAGTAGTGTTTAAAGTAAAACAGTGAAGGTACATAAAGAAAGAGAGATAGACTGGAAATACATAAATACAGTAGTGTTTACAGTGACACAATGAAAGTACATAAAGAAAGATAGATAGACTGGAAATACATAGATACAGTAGTGTTTACAGTGACACAATGACAGTACATAAAGAAAAATAGATAGACTGGAAATACATAACTGCAGTAGTGTTTACAGTGACACAATGAAAGTACATAAAGAAAGAGAGAGAGAGAGATAGACTGGAAATACATAAATGTAGTAGTGTTTACAGTGACACAATGAAAGTACATAAAGAAAGAGAGAGAGACTGGAAATACATAAAAGTAGTAGTGTTTACAGTGACACAATGAAAGTACATAAAGAAATATAGAGAGATTGGAAATACATAAAAGTAGTAGTGTTTACAGTGACACAATGAAAGTACATTAAGAAAGAGAAAGAGAGAGACTGGAAATACATAAATGTGGTAGTGTTTACAGTGACACAATGAAAGTACATAAAGAAAGAGAGAGACTGGAAATACATAAAAGGAGTAGTGTTTACAGTGACACAGTGCAAGTAGTGACACAGTGAAAGTACATAAAGAAAGAAAGAAGGGGATTAAAGAAATAGCTGGATAAACACTGGCAAGTAAGAGATAGACAGACGGACAGAAAGATGGGGACACGTTTGTTAATTAATTATAGCATGTAAGTGTTACCTGCGTCCATCTAAAGCAATATAATTATCTACAAATCTCTCAACTAAACTCTATTTTTCTTTTTTTTTCGATTAGGCATAAAAGAAGTAATTCGAAAGCACACGTTGCATCAATAGACGCTGAAAGATCGCTTTGTAAAATCTGACAATGAAAGCCGAACTCTTAATTAGTCTAAGGACATTGAGAAATTTTCTTAGGATAATTTTTTGTAAGTTTGTTCATCATTTATCTGTAACAGTTAGGAGAAACGAACCAAGAACTCAAGAAAAGTTCGCAGTTTTTAGGATTAGATCGTATCGTTAATTAACATTCTTAGTATGGAAGTCCTTTTTTTCTTCTTTTTTTACTTTTTAAACGTTTTAAACACGTCTGCGGTGCCGTAAAAACTTTGAAGAATTTTACATCAAAGGGATCGTTTTAAAAACTTCTCCATCACAGTTCCTCATTAGTACTAATACCAGTGTGTCTTTACGTGGTCTATTCTTCTACATCATCGCTACGCATGAACCAATCAAGATTAATTATATAAAAACTTCGCGTGCACACTATAGCACGTGCGTGATAGAAGTATATTATGTGTATAAAAATCTTTCCTGTCACGTCGGATCTTAATGTTTTTTAATAAATAGAAACCCATTTATTTCATTACTCATTTCGTCAATCTCTTCTTCTCGTTAAAATTCTTAGTCAGAAATGTTGCTTTTAATCCTAAGAGAAAATATTAAGTTATTCTTACAGATCCAACGAGAAAGGCATCGCTGAAGCTTCCTTTTGCAAATACAGGAAAACGGGTTCGTTACAGACCTTCATCATTGGCTTTAGAAGTAAACGTTTTTACTTTAAACAAATCACTTTCTCTCCCAGAGCAGATTACGCGTTTGATTAATGCTACGATTTTCAGTTCATATTCTTTAATGCGTTTAGTTAAGCTATAAACACTGTGCTGCGAATGTTAGTCGTGAGGCATTTAACACAGCAATATCCAGAAACCACACTTAGTGACTGAAGATAATTAGCATTTAGTGCCTAATCTACATTAGTTTTTACTTATATTAGGGCCCGGCATGGCCAGGTGGTTAGGGCGCTCGACTCGCGGGTTCGAATCCCCGTCACACCAAACATGCTCGCCCTTTCAGCCGTGGGGGCGTTATAATGTGACGGTCAATCCCACTCTTCGTTGGTAAAAGAGTTGGCGGTGGGTGGTGATGACTAGCTGCCTTCCTTCTAGTCTTACACTTCTAAATTAGGG
>NW_013665730.1:384566-389517 GCF_000517525.1 Limulus polyphemus | reverse complement strand
CACTTCTAAATTAGGGACGGCTAGTGCAGATAGCCCTCGTGTAGCTTTGCGCGAAGTTCAAAACAAACAAACAAATACTTATATTAAGTATATATATTCACAGGTTTAAAAATCCTGAAAATGGGAGCATCATCTTAACCAATATTCTATGAAAGATAAACACTTTCTGTTGACTACACGGATAATGATGGGACACACAGTTGATGAGTTACAACACTTTAGCCAATTTAAAAATAAGGTACTTCGATAACTTAGCACTCTATAATTTCGCTTCATCAAAGAAATTACGTAGAAAAGATAACACAATACTTGAAGAAGTTACTACAGAAGCTATGTATTATTAGAAAACCTAGATCTCAATGGGATACCAATAAGTTTAAGAAAAATGACACTTAGATAATCTAACACTTGAAGTTTCTGCAACAGAAGTTAATTCATTATACGAATATTAAACTATTAGCTCTTAGAAGCAACCTAAACTTACTGGCAGTTTTAAAAGCAGAACCACTTATAACACACAAAGAACGGGGAAAGAATGTTGATATTTACTATACTGTAAAAACAGTTGCGAGAAAATCGGAACTTGCAATAGTACTATTAAAAAGAGGTAAAGCCCCTGCCATAAAATGATTCCCTCCTTATACCACTGTTATTTAAATAAAGTAGCTGATAATCATTAAAATATAAAAGCTTGGATTCAGCCCACGCTTTATATACACAGTCTTGTCTCATTTCTTCCTTTGGAGTAAATTAAATGATTCAAAGTGATCCAAACTGTTCATGAACCATGGCTAGACTACAGATGATAGATTTGAATTATAATTTGGAGTGAAGACGTTAACCATGGCTAGACTACAGATTATAGATCTGAATTTTTATTTGGAGTGAAGACATGAACTATGGCTAGACTACAGATAAGACTTCTGAATTTTCACTCCTATGAAATATACATCCACTAGACAAATGAAACTCAGCAATTATGTCTAAGTGCTATAAGTAGAAGATGGAACCACTTCCAATCCAATTAAGTTCGTAAACTTGGACAAGGCAGAGAACATCCACAACATTAGCAGATAACCTCTATTTGTACATTCTAGTTTGCGGCAGTCATAAGTTATCTGTTCCGAGACTAAATTGTAAGTTCATAACAGAAGCGGATGCCATGACTATGAACTTTCGGTTAAAACAGACTTTTCAAGGCTGGCCTGGATATCAAACGCTTAGTAAGGTGCATTTCACTTACAGAGAGAGATGTAAAAAACCTAATCTCGACTGCAAAGGTGCCAAAAATACACTATTGGACTAACAATACGTGGAACAATTTTCATTACATAGATATGTCGAATTTCATCCTGCATCCAGATAATAGAGAGAATATGGAGCCAGATCCAACCTTATTCACATAGAAAAACATGATGGAATTGACGGAGATGGAGATATGGTGTGGGTAGAAATATGTATTGTTGACTATCGAATTATTCATCCTATGATACCATTAGTGCCACACATGATAGGGATAATGTCTTCTCCCCTCTGTGCTGCTATATACTGTCCCTGACTTCAGCCTATTGAGTGATAACGTCAGCCCAACCATAATAAACTGGTTAACGCCTGCTTTGAACTTAAAGATTGACCGAAATGCGTGGTTTGCATGCTCACCGGACTTTAATCTCAGCAAGCGTCTTAAGGGACACGTCACACCCCTTCACGTGATTCTAGACATTAAAGATGCTTTAGAGAGGGTGACGGATACCTAAGGACCTGTAAACACTCTAGTTTTAAGCATGCAAGTTCGATATCAAATTGTCCTTACTGCTTGTGGTCACCATCCTCTTTACTGAAGTGAAATGTCGCAAAGTATAAAAAGGTTAAATCGTCTCTACCAAATGTTTATTTATCGGCGTGGGCTGAATGACCAATCGTTTAAATTTCAAATCACATGATGGATTGTCAAGTAGCTGATTTGCATCAAAGTGAAATGAAGGGTTTGACATTATTTTTAACAGTAGTTTAGTTTTGTTATAAGTAGAATATTATCAACTCCGAATATCCTTTAACCATTTTAAGTAACGTATTCAAAAAAATGCCTTATGTATTTTGTTTAATTCTACTTTTGTTCTGGTTTATCCATAGTTGCCACCATGCATTCTAATCCAAGCAAACTAAAGTTTGAAGTGAAAATTGAATTCTTAGACATATGTTTTCCGGTTATTTCTTCTACTTTAATAATTGTTTGTTTGCAATTAAGCACAAAGCTACACAATGGGCTATCTGTGCTTTAACCACCATGGGTATCAAAACCCGGTTTCTAGTATGTATGTCCGCAGACATACGTTGTGCCACTGGATGGCCTTAGATATATCAAAAGGACAGTCTTTATAATGTTGTATATGAGTTAGCAGTTGTTTTCGTAGTGCAGAGCTACTCAATGATTATCTGCGCTCTATTCACTGCGGAAAAATCGAACCTCGGATTTTAGCGTTGTAAATTAAACGTATAATAAGAAAACAAAATTATGGTAGATAATTTTTTCTTTTATTATCTTTTTTGAGATGCGGAAACATATAAAACTGCTAACCTAGAGTATTTTAATTAAACTAGCTGAGGGTACCCGTTAAGGAAGAAAAATTGTATAAAGGACAATGTTAGATAATGCTCCGCTTCCTTTTTCTTTTGTTATTAAATCCCTCGTTAGGTGCTAATTGCATACCCTGCATTGTGGAAGGTAATAATAGACTCATTTAACTGATTCAGTACTTGTGTCTTTAAATTCAAAACCCAAAGTCTATAAAGCCAGCCAACTCCGGAAGATGGATACTAACATTACACACACAGATAAAAAACTCTCACACACATAATGTATCATCTTTATAGTAAGAAGCATAAAGATTATCTCAACAACCGGAAATAATGAATAGCATCTTAATAACTGTATATATTTTATAAATTGTTTAAAAATATAAAACTAATATATCCTGGAAAACGTACGATCTTGTTACTTACGAAAAAAGTAAATATTAAATTAATTATATGAGTTATTGAAATAAAAAAGTAATGCAGTGATGAAATATTATTTGTTTATTGTGATATTATTTTTTTCAACTCTTAATTTAATTTCGGTTTTTAATTTGGTGCCTTAAAACAACGAAATTTAATTTATCAGTTTGTCTTTTTTTTTCGTTTAGTTTCATGAGTTTACGGTATATTTTTGTGCTGTTGAACAACTGGTAAGTGCTTTAATTTATAACAAAACTAACTGATTTTAAAATAGCTTATGTCTTGGAATATTACTTTTTATTTTGCATCTTGAGTGATATTTCTTTATAAACAATACAGCTCAGACTCTAATCGAAAATTCACCTGGAATGTGAGTAGTGAATGTCTCCAAACACGGTTAGTTATAAGACTAGAGTGTAAACAACCATAAAAAGTAATGACTAGAACCATATTCACACTTTAAAGCCTTCATTTTTCACTTTGTTTCTTTGTTATACCTTCATTAATGCTGTCAAACTTCTACTCAATCAATGCACATTATATTTTTTCGGTACTGGAGGTTTTGAATACTTATAGAAACCTTTAAAGGTAATTATAGCTTCCTGTAAAATTGGAATTTTTCTGAAGAAGTGAATGAGGATTACAATAACAGAGAACATTTGGATTGAAATTGCTTGTTTGTTTTCGGATATTCACGCAAAGTACTCTAGTATTAGTTGTGCTAGCCGTCTCTAATTTTGAAGTGATAAACTAGAAGGAAAAAAGCAGTTAGTCAACACCATCCACCATCAACTCTTGAGTTACTCTTGTCCCAACGAGTAGTAGAAGTTGCCTGTCATTCTTATAACCCACTCATGACTTCAAAGCGAGAAACTCGATTTCTTCTTTTCTCTCTTGCGGTAACGGGATGCGAACTTTGGATCTGCATATTCACAGTCCGACACGCTAACAACTGGGTTAAGCCCAGACAACTGAAAAAGTTAAAATTATAAGACCATACGTTATTAAAAAACAAAATAATGCGTAGGGATTTTTGTGTGACTCTACTATGAAATTTCGAAACGTTAGTAGAATAATCAGAAGATATTATTTAGTTCAAAGTAACTTAGCATTAGATAATAGAGAAAGCGCATATGAACAGAGCCACTAAATAATACTTTTTAGGGTTGGTAATGGATACATCACATATACATTGCAAGGTAGAGAAGTCTACAGATCTAATTACCTTTTCTTTCTGATTTTTGCAACTGCAATAACACGTGTGTAAACACTCATTGTGGCAACCTTGTGATTTCAGAAGCTATAATGTAACTAAAAATCATAGGAATATAAAAACGCATTAACTTGTCACAAGAACAATTACAACTTGTAACAGATTCTGAAAGTTGCAATAACTAAGTTTTCAAAACTGTTTCGAAATATGATTTTCGAGAAGTCATTATTATTGACTGAGATTATATGTTTTCTTTCTCTGTATATTTCTGCTGTTTTTTTATTCACACTGACAAAGTTTCTTGCTCATGTCTCAATCATATTTGTATTTCAGTATGTAATAAGGTTACATGTATAAGATACATAACTTTCAACCTGGGAGCCACGTTCCTTTATTGGTTGTCTCTACTGACTTATAATGTAAATGTCCGACACGAGAAGATTGTTTATAAAGGAGAAAAGATGGTTTATTAGTCATTGTGCATTTCAGACAAAAGTTGGTGCAACGTGTCTATATAATAACATACAAATCGTCAGCTTCTGTTTGTAAAAACATTTAGACTATGTCAATATTTAGTTTGGTTAAAGTTAAGTTGACTAAAAATAGAAACTAGGCGAGAGGGTTCTTCCATTAACATCACAAACTAATGGAAGAAACAGAGACCCCATCTTTCATTAAAACCACAAACTAAAGGAAGAAACAGAGACCCCATCTTTCATTAAAACCACAAACTAAAGGAAG
>NW_013665730.1:371374-383544 GCF_000517525.1 Limulus polyphemus | reverse complement strand
AATCCCTTCTTTCATTAAAACCACAAACTAAAGGAAAAAACAGAAATCCCTTCTTTCATTAAAACCACAAACTAAAGGAAAAAACAGAAATCCCTTCTTTCATTAAAACCACAAACTAAAGGAAAAAACAGAAATCCCTTCTTTCATTAAAACCACAAACTAAAGGAAGAAACAGAGATCCCTTCTTCCAAGAAGACTGTCGTCTCATATTTATTTACTCATCTAACCAATATTTTATGTTTACTTTTTCATTGAGGAACTACTTAAGTTCAGAATGTTGGGAAGTGTCCTTTGTCGGCAACAGACGTGGTTCAAAGTAGAGGTAGGATGGGTTGCTTTACCAGTAAGAGCAGATATTTGTTGCTTTGAATCTCTTTGATACACTAGATTATATACTTATTGTTGTATATAGGATCAGGCTGCCAAGATAGAGGAAATCGTATCGTGAGCTCTAAATGTTCAAATTACAAAAAGGTGTTTTAAAAAGTACCACATTTGCTAAACAAAGGTTTAGGACTTCGACAAGGTCAGGAAGGAAACCAAAATTGGAGATCTTAGAAAGACCTTTAGGCTCCAGGTTACATCAGATCCCACCTGTTGAATTACTGGTTTAAGAATACGATCGTGAAAAGGAGCTATATTTCAAAATAGCTGGGCAAACTTGATAATCTTATGGCACTTCTTTGATTGATTACAGCAAATTTGACATTATTATGAGAACGTGTCATCTTAATGTATCTCAGGGACATTATTATAATAAATCTCAGCTATAGTTTCATATATAGTTGTGATAAGATATCAGTATAGTTTATCCGAACGAAACTTGATGTTGTTGTATAAAGTTTTTTTTGTTTTTTTTATAATCCTCTCAAATTGATACAACTGTAATAATAAGTACCAGTTTAGGATATTCGTGTAAATTTGATACAGTTATGGTGGTAAGACACCATAGATTTTTCGAGATTTCCATGTCATCTGTTACATACTCTACCCCAAAACAATCAGTTTTCGATGGCACTCACTATCTACGTAACTCCAGGCAATGTAAAAATGTAGTTCAGATACATGCCGTTGTATCACGACTTTATATCGCCTGTGGGTGGCACGTGACTTGTTGAATTGTACATTCAAAATCTATTTAATATAACGCAATCAACCTTCTGCCCAGCGAGTTGTAATAGTATTATTTCTAATTTGCTGCTCTGTGGTACCACAAATTCGCTCCTCCTTCTCTGATGTAGTTTTAACATTGTATGAAAGTGCTTTCTATCTTTCAAAACGGATATAAAAAGTAAAGCTTGACTTTCAGTCTTTTTTCTATCTATTTATTACAAAAAAGTTGAATACATAATATGATAGTATAAGAGTAGCTTTGAAGCACTTGTTATCAAAACATATAAATGGAAATTGCTCACACAGACTTGTGTATGAATCACGATTATCATTGTATTTACGGTACGAGTTGTTTTCATTATGAGTAGCTTATATATATAAATATATAAAATCCTTCGCCTCGGCACAAACCTGTAGACGTATATTGAATGCTTCAATACCCTTATTCAAGTAACGTGATTTTTTTTCCTTATATTCCATAACAGATTTCTAATCTCCAATGCGATAACCAAACTTGAAAGAAAGGTTGCAAACCAGCACGCATGTGTTATTTTTCTATAGATCGCCTACATTATTCTCGCATCAGATAACCACTTAAAAGTCACAAGCTGCATTTTAACAGAAAATCTTTCCAGTCGCCAGATGGTTCACATGGAACGATGAATCCAACGTTAAAACTTTCATGAAACTTCCAAAATTTGCCCCTTTGTAAGCTGTTCACTTTGTGTTCACTACCTCTTAAACTTATATAATTCAAAATCAGAAAATATCCTATTATGAATTACCATGTGGTGTCTGTA
Organism: Limulus polyphemus; assembly: GCF_000517525.1. Taxonomy (NCBI): domain Eukaryota; kingdom Metazoa; phylum Arthropoda; class Merostomata; order Xiphosura; family Limulidae; genus Limulus; species Limulus polyphemus. The sequence goes on along the minus strand of NW_013665730.1, from coordinate 381,631 downwards.
AAGCTGTTTATACGTATTGATATATATAATTAAATAACAAATTTTCTTCTTTTAAAGGAACTATACAATGACATCATGTATATAAAATCACACTCCCAAACATGTTTTATTTAAAAAGAAATAATAAACTCGTCCCTGTAAAGGATCTTTTTTTTTCTCTAAAAACAACAAAAAATCATATTTACAGACGTAATCTAATCTATTAAGTTCTATGTTTCTAGAGGTTTTGCATCAGGAAAACTTCCTTTAATGTACACAAATATAAATCATAATTGTAAAGTCTTTCAATCTAGGAAATTGTCAATAGCCAACTTTGGGGCATCTTTTTTTTGTCTAAAAATTAAAATTTACCAAATAGTGTCTACAAAAAAGTATTATATAAAAGAGTAAAATAAACGAACTCATATTTATTTTCACTCTAACTATTTCAGTGTTTAAAACTGAAAAATATGTAATATATATAGAGAGAGAGATACCTCCTTATGCAACGTTAAACGTAAGGAAAACTACCTTATCTTTGTAATAATGGTCCATACAACAGATTAATCTCGAAACCAGGTTCTTAATGTTACCTACTCAGATCTTCTAGGAAATAAACTCTCCCCCCCCCCACCACTATAGTACGTTTATCTATTGCTGTAACGACATCAGCGATTTAAGCATTTAAACGATCTTTGTTTCTGAAACTATCGTATAACTGCAATCTCTGTGTTGTTCTAAATTTGAAACTTAACAACAAAGAGAGATTACCTAGAATTACGTTTGTTCCACAGATGTTCCAAGCTTTCTTTTTCAGAAAAAAAGCATAATAAAAAGCAAGAAGCTTCTACGATTGGTTCGCATTTGGGTAAACGATTTGGGTTTCTTTTTCTGTGTCTCATCCGATCTAGCAAACCGTATCCTAGAATTGCAAAGCCAGTTCGATCTGCACTGTAAGTTTTCTGGACTTCAACTAGCACGTGTACGTTTATCTATTTCCTAAGTACATGTGTATTTCTTTGGTAATGAATGAAGTGATTAAACAGCTAATTCTAAAACCAAAATTTAGTCTAACCCTAATTCAGTCTTTGAATTGTTTATAAAGATTTGTTTGTGGATTTTTACGCGTGTCAAGAGATCTTGTCGTAATGTATTTACCTGTTTGGCATTATTTTCGTGCAAACTAAGCATTCCTTTTATAAACGTTTATTTCGCAATGTTCTCTAGATAACGCTAGCAGTAGAACTTTGCAATTGAAACAACATCTCCCAACAACTTGTCATTACAGCTTTAACTAGCATTGCTTATAAGAACCGCGTGATCATATCTTGGAAAACCCAGAGTCAAGTTGAACTTTTTTTTTTCACGAAGAAGAATAAGCTAGGAATAACCTTCATCAATAAGGCAATAATTACCGTTATTCATGAATCCAGTTTCTTACCTATAATCTGAATAGTGTGTTTCAACAAATAAGACGTACTTGTGAGATTACTTATAGCTTTGTATTAGATTACTTCTAGCTTGTGTGAGATTACTTCTAGGTCCGTGTGAGATTACTTCTAGCTACGTGTAATATTACTTCTAGCTCGTGTTAGATTACTTCTAGATTGTGTGAGATTACTTGTAGCTTCTTGTGAGATTACTTCTAGCTCCGTGTTAGATTACTTCTAGCTTGTGTGAGATTACTTCTAGCTTGTGTGAGATTACTTGTAGCTTCTTGTGAGATTACTTCTAGCTCCGTGTTAGATTACTTCTAGCTTGTGTGAGATTACTTCTAGGTCCGTGTGAGATTACTTGTAGCTTCTTGTGAGATTACTTCTAGCTCCGTGTTAGCTTACTTCTAGCTCGTGTGAGATTACTTCTAGCTACATGTAAGATTACTTCTAACCCTGTGTGAGATAATTGTAGTTTCGTGTGAGTGTCAGGTTTTTTTTTGTATGTATGGGGCGAATTCCTTACAGTAGGTGTATGTAACTTGTTGGCATTTCAACAATAAGCAAACAGCACACAGTCCTCTTGTTTTAAAATAAATATTGAAACAGGGTAAACGTATGTACAAATGTTTGTTACAATGTTCGCTATCATATTTGTATCCAAAGCTTTAAATAATTATATATTTTTTCGTCAAAGTCCACATAGGCTGGTTCAGTTACTTTAGAATACAATTTGGCAATGCGATTTATTTTTCCTGCTCTTTTATTACAATACAGTCTGTGATAATTTCACTTTAAAAATCCCCACTATCCAATATTTATGACTTAATTCACAATCACGCAGTCTAGATTTGCCTCTCTATCTAACTAACTAAAATAAAGGAAATTTTGAACGTGCATTTATAGCCTGACAGAGGGCTAAAAAGTTTCACAAACTACAAGATATTATGATGCAATAATACTCAATTAAAACAACGAGAAAATCTTAGAAGGTTCTGGTAACATGGCGCAATAATGCAGCAAATGCCAATTCACAACAATTGAATAATACAACTATAATTCGTAAACAGTTACATAAACAAATCTGCCATAAACTGTCGTTTCTGAAATTAACTAAATTTGATGCTATACTTAAATTGAAACAGTCCTCCATATCTAACAAAGAGATTACTTCTAGCTCCCTCTTAGGTTACTTCTAGCTCCGTGTTAGATTACTTCTAGCTCCGTGTGAGATTACTTCTAGCTCGGTGTTAGATTACTTCTAGTTCCGTGTGAAGTTACTTCTAGCTCTGTGTGAAATTACTTTTAGCTCCGTGTTGGCTGAAGATTTATCAAGTTTATCATGTTTAAACCTCTACCTCTATGTTAGCCAGGACACAAAAAGAAAAAAACAATTCAATCAAAGATGATATGCATAATTTAATTCTTCCTACTACTGTATTTGCAAAGAATCTCTTATGACAAACGCAAGACAGAAGAACATGGCTTATAATTTAATTTAAGCCACCATCACCATTGGACTAACTTGATTTATTACTTTTAGTCCTTCACTTCAATGAGTCAGCGAAGGATTTTGCTTAGAAAAATTACGTGACAGACAATCATGGTTAATCACTCAATTCACGTTTTCCTCTAAGATGGCCAGAGATGTATCAAGACAAACGCGTGACAAAAAATATTATATACGGTTTAAAACCTTATCATTCTATTAGTCAGCAAATAGACGAGATAAACATATAGCAAACACACGCCATTGTATCACAAAGTTGTCAACATTCGTTTGTTGTTGAGCACAGAGCTGTTCACCGCACACAATGAACGAGAAATATGGTGTATTTGTTACTTTTAGTATCCAAATGCTGTATATGTTCTAGTTAGAGAATTAAAAGACCTGACGTAAGGTACAAAAACAAAATTCATTAACGAACTCTCCCATACGACTGCATTAACCAGAAATAAAGTTAGATAAGCATATATCACACAATTGGGTTGTGATTTACCTCTATATTGCATTGCTAGTCTGGGAATTAGTGGCAGAGAAATACAGTCTATCATCTAATCTTTCTCTCTGTATCATTAGATATTTAGCAAATCTAGCCTATTGTTGCTGTATTGCGAATGTTTTAAATATGTTTTAAAACAGAATATGTAATTTTATGTTCTCGACGACGGCTATTTTTTTTTCTAACAGTTTGTTCTAGAATTTTATGGTAGACTTTGCGTAGTGTGAAATACTTTTAAGTTGGTTTAAGTTTATTGTTCTGAAAAAGATCAATGTAGGATTTAAACTTTCTTTTGAAGATCCGCTATCGTGTGACTACTATCCATACCTAGTTTTGAAACAATACGTGGTTTACGCTATAATAGGCTTGACAATAAAGCCGCGAGTTTTACAGCATGGTCGCTGCGCTAGTCGCTCCCTTATTTTCGTTGAAATCACAGTGTAAAGTTTATGTTAAAGAATTGTACTGATAAACTATGTTAAGAGCTAAAATACTACTCCCACCTTAAGAGAACCTTCCAATATATATATAACTACTACTCTCATCTTAAGAGAATCTTCCAGTATATATACATATACATATAAATACTACTCCGACCTTAAGAGAACCTTCCAATATATATATATATATATATAAATACTACTCTCATCTTAAGAGGATCTTCCAGTATATATACATATATATACTACTCCGACCTTAAGAGAACCTTCCAATATATATATATATACATATATAAATACTACTCTCATCTTAAGAGAATCTTCCAGTATATATACATATATATACTACTCCACCTTAAGAGAACCTTCCAATATATATATATATAAATACTACTCTCATCTTAAGAGAATCTTCCAGTATATATACATATATATATACTACTCCCATCTTAAGAGAACATTCCAATATATACAAATACTACTATCATCTTATGAGAATCTTCCAGTATATACACACACACACATATATATATATATATATATATACTGATAAACATAGTTAGTTGAAAATGCATAATTAGATTATATACATAAAGAGAGAGAGAAAGAGAGACATCTAAATTAATGACACTGTTGATAAACAACATAGTTAATTACTTAAAAAAAGAATCTGACATAGCAATGATCATCAAACATGTATCAAGCATAACTGTTATTCATTTAATAAGTGGTAGTTAGAAGAAAAAGAGCTCTTCCTGTAATACGAAGACTAAGAATCAAAGTGCTATAATTAGTTGTTGTTTTTTCTTATGTACTGCTTTGATGACAGTTATTTGATAGTTTCTGTTACTAACTTATAACTTCTTCATTTGAAGAACAAAGAAATCGAATGATATATTTATACGGTTGTCTGTGTAACTTATACAGCAAGTACACTGAGAAATTCTTTCTAACAAAACAGTAAAACGGTCTTAATCGATCTAATAATCCACGGCAGTGTAGACTCTGTATAGCCGTGCTAAGAATCAATTCAAAGCAACTCACGCGCTTTCGAATTTTCTTCGGTTCCTGGCGACTTTATGAAGGTCTGTGTTTTTTACTGTCTGATAAACGAGTTGTGAGGTTCAGATGGCTAGCTTATATTGACAGGACTGAATAACGTAGTAATATATTTTGTTCTCTCGCATTCATTGGTTAAAAATCTAAACTAAAAACAACGTAAATATAAATATTATTCTGCTTTATTTTGTGTTGTTGTTTTTTTTCTGTCATTGGAAGAATCCAATAAGCTCATATATCATATAGAATATATATCCACCTATAGAACATCTACTGAAACTGAATTTTGTACAAACTGACATGTTGCGTGTTAATATGTCAATATGGATCCTAACTCTATCACAACTCTGATGAAGACTAAGTAAACCATTTTATGCATTAGATCATTATGTTATAAACATTTCAACTACAATTGTTTAAAGTGTAAATAAAGAAAAGCAAGAGTCACGTCATCTGATATTAAAGATTACGCAAGGTACATTTGAACGTCAATTGAATCTGAGTCTACAGATGCTCCAGATAAATGTTAATTATAATGATTTAGGACTTGTGACTAAACGCAAGAACTGAGTTCTATGCTTAAATTATCAGACCCGCTTTTATTTTAGATGAATGACAAACTATTTGAGAAAGATGTAACACGGTATCTGTATAGTATAAAGTAGAAAATAATTACATTAGTTTCATGTCCACTGTTTAAATAACGAGCTCAATGAAAATTAAATACGCATAACAAAACTCGTTAATTTTGTAAAGTTTGTTTTACAGTATTCGAAAATATACCCATTTAGTTTTAATTACCACTAAGTTACAGAGCCGAGTATTATTCAGTAGTTAGCATACCGAACTGTGGATTCAAGGCTCGCGTCCCATTATCGTAAAAAAATAGTAGTCCGCACTTTGAAGTCGTGGGTTCATTATATGGTCAACGATCAAAACCAACCATTCGTTCAGACAAGAGAAGCGGAAGATTTGGTGGTGGGTGCATTATAAGGTCAACGGTCAAAACTAACCATTCGTTCAGACAAGAGAAGCGGAAGATTTGATGGTGGGTGCATTATAAGGTCAACGGTTAAAACCAACCATTCGTTCAGAAAAGAGAAGCGGAAGATTTGGTGGTGGGTGCATTATAAGGTCAACGGTTAAAACCAACCATTCGTTCAGACAGGAGAAACGGAAGATTTGGTGGTGGGTACTATTTTTCTAGCCTATGTCATTCAAAATTATGGATGGCTAGTGCAGATATCATTCGAGTAGAGTTAAGCGAATATCTGAAAAACAACAACAACAGCAACATCAAACAATCTACATTAAATGTTTGTAAATATAATTGTACAAATTGAAATATTGTATAATATGCAAATAATGTTGAAAAAAAAACCATATCGTGGGTGTAGTCGCGACATCAAGTTTAAAAACCTCATAATTCACTACATTCCAATAAGCCTTGAAATAAAATAAAGATTTTGAGCAGAAAAATCTGCCAATTTCATTTTTTAATAAAAAATCGCGTGTTTAAAAGCACATGCTATTCAGCATTTTTTGGGAGAATCGCCAGCGGAAAACTTGTACTTTATTGCGCCGATCAATCCAGGTTTCTCGTTTTAGGTATTTTTCTCTTCTAAGATATTAATCTCGAAAAAGTTAGAAATATATATATATATAGAGAGAGAGAGAGAGATTTCTAATAACGAAAAGTTGACCCTTCCAAGTAAGAGAGCTAAAGCAACAAATTGCTGGTCACTTGGTATCTGGTCTCCTCTAGTGAAGTATTTGAATAACGAAAATATCACTTTAGGACTCAAGAAAGTGCCTTTCTTACAATGGTGCACAAACGCTGCTAATGGTTGTCAACTTTTGTGTTGTACAACAGCATAAAATGGTTTCGAGATACAACAATTTATTGACCCATTATCCAGCAGAAAGGGTGCCAGTGATTATTCTTTTCATGTTGGATGAAGACTTGTTCATGAATGTTTGTTCAGCAGGAGATTTTTGTAGTTTAATAACCTTCGATGTAACATTGAAACAAGTTCTTGAGTATTAATGTTTTTTGTTGTTTTTTTGTACTTTGCAAATAAACCAATTTCTAATAATAAGAGCATTTCTCTTTGAGATTGCCACTGCTTCGTAAAAATATTTTCAATGTCAAATCATGAACACCTTTTGAAAACCACAGCTTTTCTATTTAAAATCAACGTTATTTCCTACATGTTTTTTTTATTATTATTTTATCAAAAACAGTTTTATTTCTCAACAAAAATAATTTCATCAGCGGTATGCCTCCATCAGGCGGCGCAGTTCATAAACTATACCATGTGTGTGTACAGTAATAGGCCTTGAAGACGTTATTGCATAAGAACAAACACAAGTAATAACCCATTGTTGTTGAAGTAGACATGTTAATGATAAAAAGACGTAAACTTATTCATCCCTAAACAGATAAGGAAAGAAAAGCCTGGAATGACGTGAAATTAACTCTCAGAAGAACAATGCAATACCTTTCTTTGTGAAATTAGTTCCAATTCTTGATGTTCGAAGTTTCATACTTTATGTCATTAATAACTTTGGGATAATTATTGCTGCGCGTAAAATGCATTACAAATCTTGAAAATTAGGGCTTCCATAGTAAATCACGGGCCATTTCTTGAAACTTGAGGCATAAAAAGTCGCCACTGCGGAAAAATTGATGTTTTCCTGGGTTAAATCTTGGTTAGTTCTTATGTTCTTAGCGCTTTTACTTATTCAATCATGATAAACTGATCAAAATCGCTGCTATATCCTGTAAAATCAAGATTTTTGGTTAAAAATATTTCTGTCTTCTGTGAAATGGAACAATTTCTCGAAAACCGGAAAAATTCCAGTAAAATCCGAAGAATTTTTTTGAAATTTAGTACTGTTCCAGGTAAAATCAAAAGACCGTTTACTTAAAATTAGGGCCATGCTATGTAAAATATGGAATATATTTCTCAAATATTAGAGCTGTTTTATATAAAATATGGGCCCGGCATGGCCAGGTGGTTGGGGCGCTCGACTCGTAATCTGCGGGTCGCGGGTTCGAATCCCCGTCCCACCAAACATGCTCGCCCTTTCAGCCGTGAGGGCGTTATAATTTGACGATCAATCCCACTGTTCGTTGGTAAAAGAGTAGCCCAAGAGTTGGCGGTGAGTGGTGATGACTAGCTGCCTTCCCTCTAGTCTTACACTCCTAAATTAGGAATGGCTAGCGCAGATAGCCTCGTGTAGCTTTGCGCGAAATTCAAAACAAACAAATTATATAAAATTTGAAACCATTTCTTGAAAATGAGTAGTTTTCTTTCTAAAATAGGAAGCGTTGTTTTAAGAATTAATTCTGTTTTTGTAAATTAGAAAACCTGGCATTTCTCAGATATGGTACCTTTCTTTGTAAAAGAATAAAATGTCATTGCTGTTTTATGCAAAGAAGAGACTATTTATTGAAAATTAGCGACTTGCTATGTGAAAACAAACAAAATATTTCTAGACAGTTAGAGACGTTCTAAGTAAAATGTGGAATCATTTCTTGAAAATTGGTGTTTTTTGTAAGACAGGAAACTATTTATTGGGAGTTAGCGCCTCTTTATGAATGAAAATATTATATATATTTCTCTAAATTTACTGTTGCTTTACATCAAAAATAGTGGACCGTTTTTACAAAATTAGTGTAACCTGTGTAAAACAATGAACAAATATTTCGAATACAAGGGGTGTTTATGCAAAATACGGAACCATTTCTTTCTAAAATAGAAAGTCCGGTCTTGAAAATTAATATTGTTTTATGTAAAGTAGGAAATCTTGCAGTTCTTCAAAACCAGTTTCGTTTTCAAAATATTGCTGTATTCTGTGAAATGGGACAGTTTCTCGAAAACTGTCAAAATTCCAGTAAAATCCGAAACATTTTTTGAAATTTAGTGTTTTTCCGTGTAAGATAGAAAGACCGTTTGATTAAAATTAAGGCTATGCTATGTAAGATAGAGATTATATTTCTCGAATATTAGAACTGTTTTATGTTATTATATATATATACAAAGAACAATTTAAGTAACATTAGCGATATCCTAAAATATAAAATAAATTTCTCGAATATTAGTGTTATTTTATGCAAAACACATAACCATTTTTTGACAATTTGCTGCATTCTTTGTGAAATAGGAAACTTTATGTTAAAATTTATAGCTGTTCTGTATAATAAAGGAAGATTTTTTTTTGAAATTAGAAATTTCCTGTGGAAAATGGCGAATAGTTTGTTTCGAATATTAGCACTATTTTAAGTACATTAGAGAAGGTTTTTTCATTACGGTATTCTTTGTATCGTGTAAAGCAATATCTTAAGAATTGTTTATGTAAAATATATATATATATACCCTTTACTTCACGAAAATTAGTGCCTTTTTCTGTAAACAAAAGAGAAAATTCTTGAAGATTAGTGGCTCTTCTAAACATAACAGGAAATCATTTAGTCAACATTTTGACTATCCTATGAAAACATCCAGATTATTGTTTCAAATATTATTGCTCTTTACGTAAAAAAAAGAGGGAAAATTTCTTTAATTAGTCCCTTTAATTAGCACCGTTCTCTCTTAGCTAAAAACAAAACATGTTTTTAAAATTAGTAATGTTTTTATCTAAGGCAGGGAATTCGGCATTTCTTGAAAATTAGTGCTGTTTTCCTGTTTAGAATCGGAAGTATTTATTGAAAATTATTGCTATTCAGTGTATAATGGGCACTATTTACTAATGTTAGTACTTTCCTATTTGAAATAGGGAAACATTTCTTCAATAGTACTTGCTGAATTTGGACCATATTTTAATGTTAGTATTCCACTTTGAAAATAGGTATTCTTGATATTTCTTGCTGTAAAACTATAGTTAGTATTGTTTTACACTGGAGATCTTTTAGAGAGAAAGCCGAAAGTTCCTACTTAACCCTAGAATTACAGAGGGGTGTCTACACTAAGTGGTCACAAGTAGATAGACACCTAATTTTTCGTCAGTTAACTGATTTATGCTAACTAATTATCTTGTGCTACAACATGCCTAGAACTCAAGGTTCTCTCGAATTGTCAGATTTTGTTAGAGGAAGGACAGTTAGTCAAGCAGATGGTGGAGTAAGTCAGCGGCAAATTTCGCAGAATTTGGGAATCCCGCTTTCGATAGTCAACAGAATCATTGTGCAGTTCAGGAAACACGGCGAGGAAACAACTTAACAGCGTCTGGGTCTATCGGAGAGGACAAAAAGGGCTGTCAAGAGGAGCATAGAAATGGATCCCAGATTAACGACTGCAGAAGTGGCCAAAGTTGGTGGGATGAGCCGAAGTCTGTTCA
>NW_013665730.1:345227-370823 GCF_000517525.1 Limulus polyphemus | reverse complement strand
TCATTTTTTCTGAAAAGGTGGTGTCTATTTACTTGTGACCACGCTGTGTATATGGACCTCATAGGCCTTATAAATATATTTTTCTAAATTTTATGTAAAAAACTTCTTATGGATCCACGACTGTTGCTCCCCAGTGGTACAGCGGTATGTCCGAGGACTTAAAACTAACTATATCATATACACGACCCACATTATAACAGTAAATCTAAGAGTATATGCGTGAATGACACTGCAGCGAAGAACTGAAAGAAATTTGCAATTCGGAATTCTCTTAAAGAGATGCCCCCAGTGGCACAGCGGTATATCCGCGGACTTACAACACTAGAAACCGGGTTTCGATACCAGTGGTGGGCAGAGCCCCGATCGCCCAATGTGTAGGTTTGTGCTTAACTTCAAACCAAAAAACCACGACTGTTAGTTACAGGGTTCTTATAACACAAAAAATCTTAACGCAACTGTAAATAAGCCCATATGTGAATTAATATAATTTCTATATAAGAATTTTTAGAAATATCCACGATTCAAATCTACTTCAATTTTGTAGCTTCTGGAGGGTAGGTGAAAAGGCAGACATGATCACTTATTATCTTTTATACAGAAGATAAGGGATTTCACTTAATATATTTTGGTATTGTAACAAAAACATAACATTGTTCAATATCATATAATATTTGGATCCCATAGGTATAAAGACAAGTCGTTAGTTTGAGGGTTACATGTAAAGATATCACATATATATGGAACAGACTCACCTCTGTGCCTGTTGGTTTGTTTGTCAAACATGAGCATTGCGTCTTCTATCTGAAATACATGAGTAATAACATATCAACTTTTTTTCTTAAACATCTAAATTACGCTACACATTGTGATACATATAAACGCACTCAACTGATGGAATGACAAGTGCTGGTCGCACCTTATTATACTTCTTTTTAATTAACCGGGTAAAATTTTCTTGTTTCTTCTCTACATTTTAAATCGTGCAGAAAATACTGAACTTTTAGTTTCGAACTGTAAATAAAATAATGGTAGAGGATATCAGGTTAACTTTAGATATTTATAAAACTTCTAGAACCTGAAATTAGATACAAAATAAATCCTCAAGAAACTTGACACTACGTCGTTTCTGGAAAGTACATCTTCTCTTCAGAAAAAGGAATATCTATCTCATGAAAGCGCTCGGGCTAGGTATTTATTGATTAGTATCAAAAATATGTTCCAAAACATAAAACTACGATCCAAAAAATATATTTAAATGAAATTCTAAGACGCCCAGTAATTGATGGTAGTAAACCCAACAAACAAATTACAGGAACACTTAGCAATTAGCAGCTAAGTCGAACTGTATGTTTTTTAAACAACAAAACATTGAGAAGGGAAGAAATAGGAATTTGAAGTACATTTCTGGTTTGGATTACTAAATAGTTCCATAAATAAAGATTCTACCTTGACCGATTGTTATATTATATAGAACACGAATTTTGTTCAGAATTAGTTGAATTAAGAAGTGGTTTTATGGTGTATTAACAGTATTGTGAGGTTATTTTCGCAGGTATACGATTAATACACAACATATATACATGGTATGCTGGTTAATTATTTTCTATTGTATCACTAATACCCTTTCTTATTGTACTCTGTTTTCCTAAATTTAAATACATATTTTTGTAATTTTGTTTAACGTTTCTTTAATATTTAGCTAACAAAAAAGCTCTTTACCCCACAAGTCCCACCTTCTAATCAATCATATAAGCAATATCAAAAGAAAATAAACCTGTAAAACCAAACAATTGTGAAGGGTACATTTGTTTAATTATCAACTAACTGCTTGTTTCCATCATACTTTGTTATGAAGTTTATCAAAATCAAAATTTTAGTATTTGTCAGCTTACTGTCTGTTTCAATAATTAAAACATGTTCATTACAATGTAAATTTCGGGTGACTTATATTAACAATCTGTCTCAGCTATCGATGAGTTCATGATAAAGTAAGCTTGAATAATTAAAAATTGACGGTCTGTTTCTGCCTTCAATTATGCTAGCAAGCTTATGAAGAGCTACGTTTGAGTAATTGTCAATTACTCGCCTGTTTCAATAACCAAACACATCATGCCAAAATAAATGTGAATAATCTACAATGAATGGTATTTTTCAGCTACAATCAGATCATTATTACAGAATTGATGAAAAGAAAGACAAAGAGAATTGTACGTTTCACAAAAACTTCATATGTTAACGACCATGGTTTCGCCAGTAAAAGCATCATCAGGTACCATTATTAGGTTACTTTGAGTTATCAGTTAATGATGTGTTTTAATTATCAACTATTTCACCTCGAAATTAATTTTGAACACTAAGTAAATAGTAGTATTTTTCAACCTTGAGTCAGTTTGTAAAACTGTTAGTATAATGAATAATGTCAGTTAATGAATAGTTTATCAACCGGTAAATATGAATAATTATAATCTTACGTTCTGTTTTAACCACATGTATTGCACCAGGTTTGTTAGAGGAAAAACATTTTAAAGGTTAAGATTTAAAGTTTTTCAACTATATGAGATGTCAGATTTGCTGCTATATCACTGTAATGCTCATAATAAATCTGTCTTTTTTTCTCTTCTACGCCAGGCTAGGACAATCGTGGCAGTGATGAAATTACAGTATTGAGAAATACTTTTCCAGTTATGATGTAGAATAACTTTTCACAAAGTAATTTTCTACCTTTTAAAAGCAAACTTAAGAGAAATCAAAAGCTCCCCCTTTCGAATTCCAATTTACTGCAAAAGGAAATGGCCTTTTCGTTCATCGAAACCGTCTTAAAATGTCGTATTCAGTTTGGCTGAAACTTTTTTATCACTCTACTGTAAATGATCGGTTTCCCGCCTTTCAAAACCGTGGTATTTTTCAGTGTTTACTTTTCCTAGCGATAGAAGTTCAGGCAATGGAGAAACAGAATAACACGCTGAACGTAAAGCTGTTTTTAAACCTTAAAACCTCTTGAAATTGTCTAGATTTATTTGATCTGCGAAAAATATTAATGTCATACCTTCTAATATTGATAAGAAAATTACGATACACAGAATAATTTACGATACCAACTATTCAAATAACATTATCCTGAAACTGTTTCCTTGAAACAGTAAGACCAAAATACTGTATAACGTCTCTATAAAAAACACATGAACGCCGTACAAGGCGGTATTTAATGGTAGCGCTTCCTCTGAATTATTGACAGTTTTTAACCAAATATGTTCTTTTTAGTTATTTACCAGTTGTATTTTCCATAAGACGTTATATATATATAAAATATATATATGTTTATCTGGTTACTTAACTCATAGACATACATTAATGTAATATGATTTTTATCTTTCGTGAAGGGATGGGTTACCGAGTTAAGATCCTGTTAGATACTTGAACTTAATTTCATTATGTCTAAAGAGGACTCTCTTATTCACACTAAAAGTATTAAGTCCTAGTATCAGAAGGCCTTCCATTCAGTAATCAGCAAATTTAGGTTAGACGAAAAATATAACTGTAGTAATAAAACTCTAACGCACTGCAACAGCTTGTATCTAGCGAGCATTTCTCCTGCTGATGCCAACAAAAATCGTCGATCGACCCACTCTTTCATCTTTCTCTTCCTGATGTACAGGATTCAAGTGAAGAACACAACCAACGAATCTGTAATGAGTCAGAACTTCACAGCTCAATACAGCATACGGGTTCTTGATGCTAGAAGCCTATAGGCGCAGATGAGTCCTTTATTGCTTTCTAAAGCTGTTTACCTTAGGGCTTATAACCTTATATCTACTCTACACGGTATTTCAACATTATCGTAGAAATTAAAGACGAGCTTACAGATTCAAAAAATCAATTAAAACCTTAAAAAAGGAAAGAAAAAAGATGAATGATTCAAGATTTTTCTCCGGACTCAAAACATTGCCATATGTACTTGAAACATGTAGACTTATCTTCTAAAAGAGCTTAGAGCTACTTTCGTGTACTTTCCCATTACACACAAATTTCCTTTGAAATTAACAAACTACAATAACTGAAACTTGAGACACTGTGTGTTCTATAAATATAGGAGAAATACATTGAAATAATTTTTGCCAACATTAAAGCATTTTTAGATTGGGAAGAAATTGTGTCAATAACCGTAACTCACATCGCTATCGCTTCTGGGGGGAATATCCCTTTACAAAAAACTACTATTCACTGCTCGTTACGTTTACTCTTTCTTATAGGACAGATTACAAGACAACGAAATAGCAGTACAAAAACGCTTATAGTAAATAACGCAAGTATTACTACGAGAGTTAAATATATCTTGGTCATTATTTTGGTTTAAAATCTTTCAAGCCATGTAGGGTCTTTAAAGATAACCAGAGGAGTCACAAACTTCAGTTGCTTTTTGCCCCGCACATGGCAATGGTGTAGGACTGTGTTTGGAAGTTTGTTTAGAACAGTAATGAATAAAATGTGCCTTTTGCTAGTAAGTGTGCTGAGACTTAAGAAGGTCGGAAAAGGTTGATGCAGCTTGCTGGGTTAGATACTCGAAGTAAAAATATTTTTTCTTGTCTTTCTCGAAACAGACGTGCCCTAACGGACTTCTCGTCCTTCAGTGAGGCGGGGATCTATAAATCTTATGCCTGTAAAATTTGTCATGAGGAGAAACGGGAGTACCCCAGAGAAAACCCACTTTCACTGGTCAATATTCTACCTGACCAGTGCTCAGACGAAGAATGGGGCGATTTGAGTATGAGGAAAGAGTAGTAGGCGTGGGAGAAATCGTCGGCGTTGTTAACTCGTTCAGGAAGGTTTTCTTCTTAAGGAAAATTCGTGGTGGTGGTGATGGTAATTGTAAGCTGAATGGAATTATGTCATACGGGTCGTAGACTTCTTCTTCGTCACTTTAGAGGGGGGGGGGGTGAGTCGGCGGAAAAAGGAGTTCGAAGCCTGTATCTCATCAGGAGATCTGGGGCTGAGAATAGAAGGCATATAGGACCTTGTCAGGTAGTGTGATCTATATAGTTATGGCGATTCGGGCTGTTGCTCTAGTTCGGGGTGAAAATCGGCCTGGGTTTTTTTACGCTCGGTGGAAGTCCGTGCCTGAGTTTGTTAATCATGTGCTACTGGTTTTTCGTTAGTTGTTCCTGCGTCATGGATGTCAACGTGTGGTGTTTGGGTTGATTTGTCTAGTGACTTAAGTTATCCCGATAACCTCCTCCTGCCACCCCCACCCCCTATGTGATAAGTGACGCCAACAACCATTGGGTGAGGACGGGGACTGGGCATCATACCGCACTATGTAGCCCTAGTTAACTATAGGAAATAGTAAAGATATTCACGGCAGGTTGTGAGAACCAAGGATGGTTCTGATATTCCTGTAAATGGTGGATTATTTGCTGTTGGGTTGCAGGAAAAACCCATTCCTGTGCGACCCATCAGTTCTGATATTTGGACCCATAAAAACATCAGCGTAGTACCTTATGTCAAGATGGAGATAGAAATGAAGACTTTAAAGAACGGGAAGTTTGAGTAATTTGTGCCAGGAGATTGAAGTGAGGTGTCCTAACGGTGGACTGGTTCAAGAACATTTATTAGTGAAGACTGTAAACAGATGTATACAGCAGGAGGAGACGTAGGTCTGCTAGCGAAATATGAATTATGCATCACGGTGAAAGACATCTTGCCTATCTCAGACAGGGTAAAGTTAGTCATGTTTTGGGCAAAACCCTTTGACTTAGCCATCATCTCAATTTATATACGTATATCTGATAGAGAAGAAGAGGAAATTGAAAGCTTTTATCCATATGTTGAGGAAGCTATAAATGTAGAGAAGTTAGAAGAATATTTTATGGTAATGGGCGACTTTAATGCAAAATAAGGGGAAGGTAGAAATAATGCATTAATTGTACAACATGGTCTTGAAGAACATAATGAAAGAGAATGCAGATTAGTAAAATATTGTGAAAAAAAACTGTTTAAGTGATAAGCAACATTTGGGTTAGTTATCGTCTTTGTCATTTGCATACTTGAATGTCATCATAGAATGTTGAACGAATTGTGAACAATCAGATATACTACACCCTAATTAAAGAACGTTTCAGAAACTTTATTATTTGAACTTACCCAGGAGCAGTCTGTGGCTGTTATCACAACTCAATGAATTCACAAGTAAAATTAAATTAAAAACGCTAAACAAAGAAGCCAAACAGAGGGTAAAATGGTGCTAAAAGCAATTTGGTAAAAACAATATGTCCAAGAAATTTATGATAGAGGCTAAAAACCGATTGAAATATTAATAGAATAAGAGCTACCAAGGAAGCAGGTGTCAAAGAAAGCAGGAGATACAATTGTAGGAAGAAGGGGTAAAACAAAATTTGAACGAATGACGAGATTCTAGAAATAACGGAGGAAAGTAGACAAGTATCAGGAGAGGGATGTAGATGTAGATAAGGAAATCAGGCGTTTGTGTAGGCAAGCAAAAGATGAGTACTTAACCAATTCAAGTGAAGGAATTGAAGCAACGTACAACATGCGTAAAATGCACAGAAGAATAAAATAGTTGAATAGAAAACCTATCCTGTATTCCAGTGGAGCCATCAAACGGACGACCAGGTACTTTTTGATACTTAGAATGTTAAAGAGAGAGACTGATGGAATACAGGAGATAAATGTACAATGACGTCAGGGAAAAGGAACCAGCGCTAGTAGAGGTAGAGCTTAATAACAACGTTCCAGCAATTTTAGAAAGGGAGATACAGATAGTCATTAGAAGATTAAAAAATGGAAAAGCTTGCAGTTTAGATAAGGTTCCAACAGAAGCTTGAAAATAAATAGACATTTTAGGGATTAAATATCTGACCGAAATTCGTAACTCAATTTATAGAGTAGGGAAAACATACTTTAATAGATCTGTTTTTGTGCCGATCTCTCCGAAACCTAAGTCTATGAAATGTGGCTAATAAAGGACTCTCACCTTGATCAGTCACATCTATAAAGTAATGCTAAAAGTAATCCTTAATAGAATCCAACATAAAGTTGAGAACGAGCTTTCAGAACACCAGAATGTTTTTTGGCAAGCTCAAACAAAATGAGAGAGCATATTCAGCTTTAGAATGTTAGGTGAAAGAGCTATAGAAGTGCAAAGAAATGTTTATGTATGATTCACGTACTTTGAAAAAAAGCAGATATCAGAATTCTGAAGAATTTATTCTGGAGTCGGGAAGCAGCAGTTCGAATTGAAGGAGAACTAAGAAGTTGGTTTAAAGCTAAGGATGGCGTTCAACAAGGATATGTGCTGTCACCAATATTATTATAATTTGTATGCAGAGTTGTTGACAAGAATGATAATTACTGATACAAAAGGACTGACGGTTAATGGAAAAATAATGGTTAAAATCGAAGACAGAAGAACGAGAAACAGACAGTGAGTTTGTTTGTAGTTTAAGCACAAAGCTACGACCTCACATTAGACCTTTTTAAAAACTATGATAAGCTTTTTATGTGTTGTTGTTCAAAATGTCTTCCAAAGTATATTTAGATCCGTCTTTTGTCTACATCTGTTGAAATGAAGTGCGCACGGATGCGCATTTAAATAGGCGCACACGCATTTTTCAGGAGAGACAAAAACTGGGTATTATTATAATAAATTATGATTCGATATGTTGTTCAAGATTTTGTTTTCCTTTTTTTAATGCTTTTGTACCACAAAAAATGAGATTGTCATAGTTGAACCTTACACAGGAATTAATGCTGCAGTACTTCTAAAAAATAGAGATAGGTCACAGACTTTTATCAAAATACGATGACAACTTATATTTTCATTAACCAAATAACATTCTCGTTCTATTTAAAACAGTCAACTTGTGAAACAATAGCCTAACAAATGCGGTCGTTTACGCTCGTGCGAATAATTTGGTGGACGTCATTGAATTTCATGATAGAGTTAAAAGTTAATTCCTGTACGGATTATACAATAAAAGAT
Source organism: Limulus polyphemus (assembly GCF_000517525.1). NCBI lineage: Eukaryota > Metazoa > Arthropoda > Merostomata > Xiphosura > Limulidae > Limulus > Limulus polyphemus. Next base: position 362,827 of record NW_013665730.1, on the reverse strand, counting down.
AAAGGTAAGAAATCCAAAACGTAGAATATCTCATGGCAAATAACAACACTCCAAAAACGACTAAGTAAAAGTTGCCATATTAGCTCTATTCAAGTAACATATTTTCTATTTGTGGGTAGGATAGGTAGTACTCTCGGTAAATGTGTGCATAGTAATGGCTTTTATATGTTCTTAACAACACTATAAACACTGCATTAGTCATAATTACAGTAGTACACTATTACCATCTTCACAGGTAACTGGTAATAATTTATATATTTGCTTTGATGAATTGGTGCTGTTTAATGAGTTCTATCATAGATAAACAATAATGCATTTTGTTTCAACGCTTATTTCAGCTGTTTAAATTAGATTATTTTGGTCAAGTACTTATTTCTTACAAAAGTCTTCTACCGCAAACCATAGATTACTTCAGTTAATTGATTCGATTTTCACTACGGTTTCTTGTGTATCTGGAACTGTCCAGTGACAGAAAGATTTAATTTGATTTTGTGCTACCACCGACTGTTGTTTAAATTTCACATTACAAATGATATAAAATATCAAACGAAGTTTGAAAGTTTAGACTTATCTCGAAAGAAGCTAACGTTTGAACAAACAACGAATGCTAGCTCATGCTGCACCCGAATCAGAATAAAAACGTTTAGTTTCTCATACTTAGAATGTGAGATAAACAAAATTCAAAGTTTCGGGGGTGAGAGACAGGTTGGGGGGGGGGTATAAAAATTATTATTGTACTTGTAGAAATGAAATTTGTTAGATTTATCACTGTACTGGAAATAAAGTATGATTTTTTTGTCTTGTTTAATCAATTACCAAAGCTAATGAAGACAGCGTTAAAAGCCATTCTGTTATTTAAAATATTTTTCCTCATTGTCGACTTGGTATTTTCTCTGCTTATTAAAGGCCCGGCATGGCCAGGTGGTTAAGGCACTCGACTCGCAATCTGAGGGTCGTGGGTTCGAATTCCCATCACACCAAACATGCTCGCCCTTTCAGCCGTGGGGGCGGTATAATGTTACAGTCTATCCCACTATTCGTTGGTAAAACGAGTAGCCCAAGAGTCGGCGGTGGGTGGTGACGACTAGCTGCCTTCCCTCTAGTCTTACACTGCTAAATTAGGGACGGCTAGCGCAGATAGCCCTCGTGTAGCTTTGCGCGAAATTCAAAAACAAACAAATAAACTCTGCTTATTAAAACATATACGAAAATACTTAGAGCACTATATTAACTTTTGGAAAAAAAATGGAAATTCTCCTGAATATCTGATTAGAATTTTATGAATGAAAGAAAGCCACTAAATAAGGAAGTTTCTAGTTGTTGTTTTTAAGTATTAAATTATTGTATATTTTTTGGTCTAAATATTTTGAATGAATGTTTACTCGTAATTATATGTATCGAGGATGAGAATTAAATTAGAGTATAAATTTATATAAAAAGAAATCATTAGAATATTCTTTCCATCATTGCTAGTTTATTATCACCTGCTTAGAAATCTAATAACATTTAAGTCATAATCAAATAAGTTTCACTGATAATGAACGAATTATCTTTTTTTTTAAATCCGCAAATAAGATTTGGATTTGTTTTAGAAAAGCCACATTTGGCTATTTGTTGTGTCCATCGTGGGGAATCGAACCCTGTATTTTAGCGGTGTAAATCCGTAAATTGACCTCTGATCCATCGGGGGAGCGCAAATAAGATGATGAACTTCAAGAAAACATTGATCAAAATACCAGCTTGAAGTATAATTCAAATATCATTTGTGTGGAAAAATAGGAACCAAAAGCTAAGCCTAGCATTTTTTCACAAGAGATGTAAAGAATCTTAATGTATATGAATTTAAGTTGTTGTTGATGTTGGTAGCTCACACAAAACCAAAAAAAATATTTGTTTCTACTTTTTTGGTCAGTAGAAAAACTCGACAATGTAAACATTTCTACACAGGGCTCTAAACAGCAATATAAGTTTGTATGTTGTTGTAAGTGGAGTAGACCACTTAAACTATGCGAATTACTATTCAACTACTTTAATATCAGTGTATATTTTCCAAACTAATTTATATTCATTAACGAGTATTGATTTACATTGAATATAATGAACTTTTTTTACTTACTTGGAAATTGTGCTGTAATGAGTTTAGAACCAATATGGAAGTTGTAATGAAACAAGTATTCATAACTACACCAGTAGTCACTTATGTTTCTTGCATGCTGCAATATTTGTTTCTCTGTTACGCATGCACAAATAAATACACCGTATTTCTTACCAAGCACGCTCTGCTGCCATCATATAATGCTATCTCCTATATGGTGCAGAAGGTATAATGTGTCAGTGATTAGTATTGGCTTAAAACTGACTTTACCAGACTACAACTGACCTTAACTGCAAGATCAAAGCTACTATCATAATTCTGAAATTAAATAGGTTATACTGCTGAAAGCACAAAGTTTACAACACTACTGTAAGCCTTTATAAAATCCAACAGTGGTAAGATTGAGCTGCTTGTATTAGTACAAGATTAGATATAACATAAAAATAAGCGACCGAAGATCATAACTGACTCAAGTATTGTAAGACTACATTTTACCCAACATTAGCAATATCGATACTTCACATCTATAAAAAAGCGACTTTACAAATTTGTTTGTTTGTTTGCTTTAGAGCAAAGCCACATTGAGCTATTTGCTGTGTCCACCGCGGGGAATCAAACGCCGGAGTTAAATGTTGTAAGTCTGTAAACTTAACTGCAGTCCACTCGGGGACAAATATAAGATTTATAATATTATTTTAGCTGTAGTAGAATGAAAGCTGCTGTAAATATTTTACAGCAATAAAAAAAAGTAAGGTTTACTCTACTACTGTATGTCTATAACAATATTGTAACTGTAAGATCGAAGCTACTAGGATTATATTATACTTCGATATCTGTAAGAGCGTAACACATGCAGAGAAAATCTAACGTTAACCTGGTACACTATAAATGTTTAAAATTAACTATTTCATCTACACGACCCACATTATAGCAGTAAATCTAAGAGTGTATGCGTGACACTGTAGCGAAGAACTGAAAGAAATGTGCAATTCGGAATTCTCTTGTAGAGCTGCCCCCCCCCCCCAGTGGCACAGCGGTATGTCTGCGAACTTACAACACTAGAATCCGGGTTTCGATACCCATGGTGGGCAGAGCACAGATAGCCCATTATGTAGCTTTGTGTTTAATTGCAAACAAACTTGTAGAGCTTTTGTTGTTGTTTTCTTATTATTATTATTCCTTTCTCCTTTATTAGCGTAATATCCAAAATTCTAGCTTTCGTTACAAACCACACATCGAGTTGACAAATAAGCATATAAATTATTTTATATTAAATGAGCATAAAGTTTTTCAGCAGTAATAAGACAAAATAAATATTCTCTCTAACTATATTTTAAAGGTTATTAAATATCCAAAGCTGCACCAATATCTGCTAGAATTACAAGTTGGTGTATTATACCAGAAGTGCCCGGCATGGCCAGGTGGATAAGGCGCTCGACTCACAATCTGAGGGTCGCGGGTTCGAATCCGCATCCCACCAAACATGCTCGCTCTTTCAGCCGTGGGGGCGTTATAATGTGACGGTCAATCCCACTATTCGTTGGTAAAAGAGTAGCCCAAGAGTTAGCGGTGGGTGGTGATGACTAGCTGCCTTCCCTCTTGTCTTTCAATGCTAAATTAGGGACGGCTAGCGCAGATAGCCCTCGTGTAGCTTTGCGCGAAATTCCAAAAAACAAACAATTATACCAGAAAATAATATTTTGGTATTTTATTTAGTATCGATTACAGAGATTACGTAATTATTCACTGATTACTTTTATATATTTTTTGAACATAGTTAGTATTTTTCACATTCATTAAAGTTATGAGATCACTCCTGTTGTTAAAGAGATTTCTCATTTTTATAGTTTTCAAAGACAGTTTCTAAGCGAGTTCTTTGAGGTACATGATAAATAGGTTTTTATACTTCACAGAGTACAAAGGTAACAATTATGTTGTCCAATTGACCATTTAAAAAACGTTTTAAAAACCTTATTCGAAGTATTGGTGTTTGTCCAATGAGAACTAATAACAATATTGTAAAATTATCTACGATTTGGATAACTGAAACATTTTGTTATTAACGGCTTTTGTTTATGATGAAACGTAACTTTCTAATTTATGTTGTAAAACGTTTGTGTTCGTTATTGTCGCATATAGAAAAATTTATTGTTTAATGAGAAACTCGAGAGTTACGGCATATTTTATTGGAAAAATCGAGGTACTGATGCATATCCACGGAGTAAACTTTTTGAAACAGTCATAAGATACAGCGACTTATTAATTTATGTCCTTGTTCCCGTGTTATAAAATGAAAAGTTAATACCATATAATGCTTTAAATTTTAATAAGATGCTTGTTGTTGTTCCTAGTGGATATTTAATGAACCTTTTCCTTCATAATAGTTAGTTCATGTAATAACGATTTCGAAGAAATATTATTTTTGTTCGATGAGCTAATTGTCAGTTGTAATTTCTACCTTTAAGAAGATTAATAAGTTGCCCCCAGTGGCACAGGGGTATGTTTGCGGACTTACAACGCTAGACACCGGATTTCGATACCCGTGGTGGGCAGAGCACAGATGGTCCATTGTGTAGCTTTGTGCTTAACTTCAAACGACAACGATTAATAAGTTAGCGCCCCTGTTGGCAGCGTCATGAACACGCGTTAGTACGCCTTCAGTAACTAGCATCATAACTGAGAGCATTTTATCATAAAACATTCATGGTTAAAATCAAACTTTCAAAAGCAATGTTTTTAAAAATTTCAAGACTTAACTTATAAATGAACTTGAATAAATTGATGTTGGTATAACATTTCTCAGCATACAGTTCCAACTATGTCCACATTGAATGTAATATACACAAATATCAGTTACATCTATCGTTGAGAAGTGCATTGTGGTACTTTAAACATGCCGCTGGATGACACCAGGAAGAACTTTAGAAAATTTTAGAATTTTCGGTTGCCATTAAGTATGGCTCTAGCTGAAACACAGAATAAGCTGAGGTGGTATTACGTCACTTGTTTAGCAAAGTAACGTTTAATGATTTTATATACGCATTACTAATTCGAAGATTTCAACTGATAATGCATAATGTTTGTATAATCGAACAAAAACCTTTAGTCAATTAATACTACACGAGTGAAGATCGTTCTTTAAAGCTTTGTAGGTAAGTCATAGTAAAACAATTTTTAATGTACAAATCAGTGGTAAATTTTGAATTTTGAAAGAGGTGGACTTGAAACTCCCTTATGTGATCCACTTTGATATTCCAATCAGAAGACCAGAAACGCTAATGGCTTGAATCCTCAAGAGGTTCCACTCAATTTATTTCCTAATACAAATCAGCAGATCATCAACCACAGTTGATATAAGTTGAGGTGGAAAGGAATGTACCAGAACTACATTTTAACATTATTTGGCGTTACGTAGATAGCGTGATGCCACTGAAAATTGATCACTTTTCTGAATAGTACGTAGTAGTACCTTCTGATGGATGTGTTATGATCGATGATTTAAAATTTCCAAGATGGGGATATCTCTTGTATTAATAGCGTTGGAAAACAAAAGAATATGGATCAATCTAGGGTACCAGGACTATCCACAAAAAGACCTGTAACAAGCCATACCCCAGCCGTATTAAGGATAGTGCGGCATCTTGTAAAAGATGAGAATCCAGAAACGCAAAGGTCAGAAGCACAGTCCATCAACGTGCCCCAGGCAACAATATGCAACATACTCAAAAAGAATCACCATCTGGAAACGAGTACAAAAGGGTATAAGATCACTAAGATAAGGCTTCCAGTTATACCCCCCTTTCAACTGTCCCATACCTCAAACAGCCGCAGAATAAAATGGGTATTCGAGCTATTTGATATAAATACAAACCAGTCGAGTCACCAGATGCCACTATCATAGATTTCTGTGTGATCAGACTATTGAAATGAGTGTTTGTTTGTTATTACAACCTTACAAAGAGACTTTTGCAATAGAAAAGATGCTGCAGGACTACTGTCAAGATGCATGGTCATTAGATAGAGTATGATCATAGACTTGAACTGTGATGATGTATTGAAGCTAAACAATCGTTTTAATATAACATAATTAACCTCGCATACAATAGTTATAATGATTTATATCGACTGACTGAAACCACTACTGATCAGTCATGTCCATTTCCAATGATCAAACGAGTAAGCAACTGACAATTACGTGACCAGTTGTAGAGAAAGTGATCACAGGAAAATTATGATATTTATGTGTAAATTTATAATTAGATGTATTTCTATTTTAGGTTGTTATGTTAAAAAATATAAACCATTAATGCAAAAATCTTAACAGACAAAAGGCACAGTAAAGCTGTGAAGAAAGAAGAAAAGAAAGTAGTAAAGTGAAAGACATACGCAAATATAAATCTTGGTATTTATTTTGCACCTTAACATGATGCACACAATAATCCATTTTATTTTATTTATTTACATGCTAAAGGAATTTAGCACAAGCAAAAGCTCAGGCTCTTCTCTCTCTCCATATGTGGAGTCCTTTCACAGCACGTTTACCAATGCATGGTCCAGTTAGAATTCCATCATCCCTCATTCCAAATCACTGACCACAGGGAGACAACTGGCCAGCAGCAACCAGTTTTACTTTATACTTTATTATTATTATTTATTGTATGTTTTTAGTTTTAACACCAGTTACCCGATGAAAATAAGGTGATATTAATACTTTACTTGTATCACTATTTTATGCTTGAAGAGCTTGGAACCAGCCTTGGCATAGGGCTCTCCTCCGTCCAATAATCTCCTCAAGGCTTTTCTAGTAATAATGTCCACTTCAGTTTGATTTAAATACCATCTGTCTTCTCCACATACTTTTGTGCGCACTCTATTTCCATACTTATACTCTCTTATAGTCTTCCATTTACCAGTGTGGTCTCTGTTCCACTTTTTCCTGTTTCCTCAGGCGACATGCTATTTCATTGACAACATCATCTTACCAGCTAAATGATCCATGATCTGTATCTTACCAGCGAGGTGATCCACTTTTTTGTTGAATGATATCTCACCGTTGCCTCGAATATAGGTTGTCATCAGATGAATTTTTTAGACTCTCAGAGGCTTTACCAGCCTTCTTTAGACAATTTTTTGACAAGGTTTACGGAGTATGTCAGGAGTATGATCCTGTAATATTCTTCACTTTTACTGGTCAACCACACAAATGCATCCTTGTAATCTCCACACTCTGCCCTGAATTACTTGGATCAGTAGTTTTTGTCACTGACCATTCAATCACTAGTCACTCATCTCTCTACATGGTCCTACCCATGCAGTCATATCTTTCCTAGCTCAACTATCCAATCAGTGTCAGTTTCTACACACATATATCAATTCCATGACTTTGACTGCGTTGAAAAGTCTTGATCTATCCAATCCTGATCTTTCTTTTAGTCTTCATTTGCTTAACTTAATGCCATCTGCCTGGATCCACTCAAAACCCTTGATGTTTTCCAGTGGACACATTTCATCTAAATCTTTCTTGTCTGCCCTATCTCTCAAGTGCTGAAATAGTGGGTAGAATACAGTTATGGTTGCCAAAATTCAGGATCTCACAGAGTATTGGTTTGGCAGCTCCTGTTTCTATTCTCATGGCTGCATTATATACCTTGTGTAACTTATTCATAAATGACTTTGTCATTTGTGCACCCAAATGGATTCCATAGTCCATTATGCTCATGAATGCTGCTCTCCTTACGTTGATGAGGCTCCTCTGTACTTGGCTGCAGCATATTTGTGAAGGGTAATACTTTTCACTGACTTTTCTATCAGATGTTCATAATGTGCATGCATTTTCATTCTATGGTGTATCTTGGGTGGAATTCTTCTATCTGCATAAGCCAGCGTGACGAAATAGATGTCTGTTTGAGATCTGGTTGCCGACAGTCAACAGGCTTGATTTAGTTGAATGGATATCTTGTTATTTATACTCAGGTTTTGCTAACATTTTACAGACCCTTTACTGCTTCCATTAGTATGTGTGAGATACTTATAACAATCATATCATCAAAATATATATGCAGTATCCTTCAAGGCCCTTCCCGTACACTGAACAGATGAGCTGTGAATATGATGAAGAGAATAGGAATCATCAAAGATCTTTGTAGCAAGCCAAAGCTGATTTAAAAAATTTCAGATTTCCTTGTGCCAAGTTTACACTAGCAATGCCTAACGTACATCAAAGCAAGTAACCACTATATTAGAAGGTATGATACTCACAAGACCACTAGAAAAACTGCCAAAATGCTACTATATTATCGGCTGTAGGCATTTTTAGGGTCAAATAGCCCAAGAGTACATTTATGTGATGTCTGCATACACTGCTTCGACATTTGAGATTGTAGTAGGCAGAAATCTCTTTTCTCCAAATCTCATGTGAGTCTTTTTTTACTACCTCTTTCATGAGCTTTAACCATACAGTTTACATTGCTATTAGTCTACATTCCTTCAATGTGTGATGGTCTTTGAAGAGTTTAGGCAACATTGTGAATAAGCAGTCTTTGTGTTCGTCTTTATTTCCCCTACCATTGACAAATATATTTTTAAGCTAGATATGCTTTCTGTTCTGTAAATTTGATTTTGAAGAATAACTCACAACATTTGGGCCTGGTACAAAGTCTTTCTTCGTTGCTCCAAGCATTCTCCCCAATTCACCCAGTGTCACTGGCATTTCTGACCATGGGTCATCTCCCTGTTGAATTATGTTATTCATTTCTTGCCATTTCCATCTCACAAAGGCCTGCCCATTTTCTTGTAACAAGATCGTATACATCTGCATGAATGCATTTCCTTTTTCCATGTTTCTCTTTGTGGTACTGTGGCTCTATTGTACATTCATTGATAATTTTTCATAATTTGTGTGAGTTTTCAAAATTGGTTTGGTATACTGAGGGTTTGTTGGATCAAATATTGACATAACTTGTCCCATATTGCTTGCCTCTACTTTTATCTGCGTTTTTACTGGAATTCTGAAGTAATTGTAGTGAATCCTGTTTAATTTTCTTAATCTCCTTTTCTCCTTTATTACATACAACTGAGGTACCTGTCTTTTGTCCAGATTATGAACTTAAAGAGTGTAGGTGTACGCTATGATAAATAAAAGAGAAATCTTGACTTTCACACAATTTATTTATAACATATCATTATGTATAATTGCAATAGTAACAGCCATACTGTGTGTATAGTATTTTATAGAGAATAAATAGTTTTTTGTGTGTAAGGACGTGGCGCCATCTATGAATGTAGTTAACGTTAACTTACGTCAAAGATAATGAATACTCAGTAACAGCAATAATGGAGGATGGAGGGGGTTGTGAACTCATCAACATGCCCCTTGTTCCAAACTATCATCCCACAAAGTTTCGTTGAAATTGGCCTAGTGATCTAGGAGTATTTAGATAACGGACAGACAAACATACTGATTTTTTTACTTTATATATAGATAGAGATTTTAGCGTTACTTCATGTTTTACTGTCCTCAATCTTCTCTTTTCATGCCAGCTTCACTTCTGATGTCTTCTATTTGGATTTTCACATTTACTTTTCTTACTCATTTATTCTATCCTGTATATCTTCCTGCATTTGCCCATGATTATTTTGGATAGTATTATATATCTAGGAAATCCGTAGTCCAAGTAGGTTTTTAGACAGCTCTTTCTTGGCTATGGTCGCTCCTCTTAATGCCAGTAGCTTTCATTTGAACTCAAAAAATGCAACATGTGTAACATGCTGAGTAAAAGTATTTTTCTCTCTCTGCTACTGTTATGAGGGAAGCACTACCCTTGCCCTGCGAGGGCATTGCAATCGGGTCCGTGTGTGTGTGTCTGTGTTTGTGTTTCCACGCGCGTATCTCGAAAACTCATTGATCGATATACACGAAAATTTTACGTAAGATGGGAAGTCATCGTGGGACGGTTATCTCCAAATTTGATCCGGATTCTGGACCACTTTGAAGCATTTGTATAATGTGGAGATAGGGAATGTTCGCGATTTTCGGTTAATAACTCTGTAAAGTGTGATCGGACTTGTACCAAATTTTATGGGCACATTAAGGTTGAGAATCTTCATCACACTACAGAAAATGACCTGGATCGTTGATCATTCTCTCTGACTTCTCTTGTTATTTGTTAGAACACAGTAGATGTTTTACAGCTCCTCCTCCGATGATCTTCCATTGACATTTTGGTTAGTATTCAGCCATATGGGGATTCAGACATTAAAGTCAGCTATAATTATTACTCTTTTGCCTATTTTCGTGTGAGTTTTCAGGAGACTACTCTATTTCCTTTCTTCTGTCATAATTTTACAGGAGATTTATAAACGGACCATAATTTATTCCTTCAGGCTGACTGCCATAGCTTCTGTTACCACTGTGTGTCTTGGAATGGAAACTTGGGAACATTCAATGTTAGAATCAACAAGAATAAGAAGTCCTCTTTTGGTATTTCCCTATTTGCAATGGTTCAAAATACTTCGATATCTCTGTCATATGTTTGTTTCTTACACAATTATGACATTGTTCTTATCTAATAGCTTCACAATAGGTGATCTTCTGTTGTTTTTTTTACTCTGAGCGCTCCAAGATATTATCCGAGTATATTTTATATTCACCCTCTCCCTTTTACTTACCTTCTTATCATTTCCTCCTTTTCACCTTCTTTTCCTCCTCTAAGTGTGTCAAGGCACGTTTGTTATTGCACAGCCAAGCTGTGTGAAGTCATATTACTGTTGTTGGATTTATCAACAGCTAGGATATGGTAGGAAAGAACTTTTTTTTGTGTGTTTTTTTCTATTTCCTCCTTTGTTCATTGCTTCTTCCTTTTCCCCTATTTTTACCATTAAGATAGATATTTGCTTCCCAGCCACCGGGCCCAAAACGGTTCTACTATTGCGTAATAGTAGTAGTTCCAGTTAATTTACTATAATCACTATAATCTAATTTAGTATTTTACTTTTTTAATGAAGATACTGAAATTAGGTATTTGCTTCACAGTAAGTAGACCTAAAACGGTTGTAATGTTTAGTGATATAGCGTTGTTCCATTTTACTATCTTTCTACTCGTGCATTAATATCTGAACAATTATGGATTAGTGTCTAACGTATCAACTCGCACTATAGCAACAAGGCAAACAATCGTTTGTTTGTTTGGAATTAAGCACAAAGCTACACAATGGGCTATCTGTGCTCTGCCCACCACGGGTATCGAAACCCGGTTTCTAGCGTTGTAAGTCCGCAGACATGCCGCTGTGCTACTGGGGGGGCGCAAACAATCGCAAGCTTAATTATGTCTTAATAGTTGTTTAGCATAAAATCGCACAACCTAAATAAGTTGATTCAAGTTAAAATGAATTCGAAATGAATTACAATATTTATATGAAATTAGGGCCAATATTAATTGGGACACAATTAAAAATTCCAAGAATATAGTTATCTCTAGTCTTCAATCTCTAGCGCACCGACTCCTGGTCTGATATAATAATTAATTTATTAAATTATATGGGGACTTACTCTGGAATTTTGAAGACCAATGATGCTAATAGTTTGTGTATGCGAGGCATATTTGCCCTTTCGTGGAATGAGATGAGATTTGGGTAGTACTAATCAGTTGATTCTTGGCAGGAGTTAGAAGAACAAGAAAAAATTGGAAAGTAAGAAATAATAATATGTAGAATTATATACGGACTGTTCTCTATCTCAAAATACTTTTCTTTTATTTGCGAGCTTTCGGCCCTTTTATTGGAGCCTTCATCGGGCAACACTGTACTGAGAAATACATATTCGTTTATCTGTGGAACATTGCTTTAAAACAGGTTAGACGTTTATTCAACAATAGTAACAATAATTGACATCTGGTATTAGAGTTATTAACCATATAGTACTGTGATTCCAAATGTCAGTTATTGTTACAACTGTTGCCTAGACAACTGTTTTAAAGCATTGTTCCATAAATAAGCGAATTTGTACTGCTCAGTATACTGTTGCCCGATGATGGCTCCGGTAAAAGGGCCGAAAGCTCGCAAGTAAAAGAAAAGTATTTTAACGTAGAGAACAGACCGTTTATAATTTTACATATTAATTTGCCTATGTTATGAGTCTTAAAAAACAAATAGTAGTAATGATTACCATATTAACTGGCAGTAATTAATAAATAATATGTTAATTCATTAGTTCTGAAACTGCTAGGGTAAGGCCCAATATGAATTTGTGCGAGTCATGTTAGGATTTCGGTTATGTACCAAGGTTTATAATTTTGTAAAGTCTTACATTTTATTTGTTTCTTTTACTTTATTTCTCAGCCTTACTGTACCTATTATCCATTAAAGTTTTTAGTTTTGATAAAATAGCTACTCAGTTCAGCTTCCTTTTTGTATACTACTGAATTCAAAGGTTTTGAGTCGTTTTTAGATTTTGCCTTTGTAGAAATGGGTAAATATTAATTAGCTTTTAACAGCTCACAATTTACGAGTACGTTACTCGAAACAAGTACAAGGAAACATTTCTTTATTGCCATCTCGCAATTTCTGTTCCAATTTCACATCACAGAAAGAAGTTTCAAATGTACAGACCAAAACATATTGATCTTGTAGTCGCAAAAAAAAAAAATTACTGACGGCACCAATTATGTAAATAATCTTCTATCTTCCCAAATATAGAGCATCTGAATAAATAACAGGGCACAATGAAATGTAATCATTCCTCTAGTAAATTATCATCTGTACGACATAATAACCGTGTTTATTTTCAATTACAACAGTAAGTTATTTATGTGTGAGAATAGTGTTAAAATAAGAGGCTTTCTTTGTAATAATGCTGAATCTTCATTTTATTTCGTTTTGAATTGAACACTTTATATATATATATGGCATTACCATAACCTTATACTGTATAGCAGTAATTCTTAGTTAAGAAATGCGTACAACGTATAGGATAATAATAATATACTGCAATTGTGAAAGACGTTTTTATAGCGTTAACTTAAAATAAAATCTTAAAAATGGAACTTCTAGGTTTTTAGAACTACTATATCTTCTGAAATCAAAGGCAAATTTCAAAATTTTGAAGTTCCTGATTTTATGCTTCAGCCACCTGTGTCTGGAATTATTCCGAGGCTAATGTTGTGATTACGACTCCATTGGAAAAGTGACATAAACAAATATCTTTCACGAAAGTGGACCGAAACTGAACGATACATCAATAACAGTATTATAAACATAAGTGAGGAAGCTATTTTTTTTTCTTAAGCGTTTATTAGGTAGTTTCTTGAAAGGATTTAGAATGAGTTTCTTGAATGGATTAGAATTTTCTGAATAAAAGCTGAAGTGGTATATCAAAGGAATGTGTGTAGTAAACCGAATATTTCTGTTGTTCCTTTACTAAGTTATTTTATTTCTTTTATATTTTGTTAATAAAAATATCACCTAAACAAAAAATATGGCCCTCCAGTGGCACAGCGGTATGTATACGGACTTTCAACGCTAAAAACCGGGTTTCGATACCCGTGGTGGGCAGAGCACAGATAGCCCTTGTGTAGCTTTGTGCATAATTAAAACAAACAAACAAACAAACAAAAAATATGCCCGAAGAAACATATAAATAATATTCTATAGATAAAATACAAGAGTAGCTTTAGGTATTAATAGGCTCCCCAGTGGCACAGCGGTATATCAACGGACTTATACCACTATAAATCGGGTTTCGATACCCGTGGTGGGCAGAGCACAGATAGCCCATTGTGTAGAGTTGTGCTTAATAATACACATCAAGGTATAAATAGTTCATTTAAAGTTTTTCATAACAAATTAATCAAAGTATCTGAACCGATATCATAACTCAAACATTTCACTAGCCACAGATATAGAGCGTATGTTAGTAATTCCTTACAAAAATAAGTTTATATTAATTTGAAATCAAGGTTACTAGCCCTAAAAAGCCTTCACTGTAGATTCAATTGTTCCAAGATACAATGCTGCATTTTTTGCAACCTTCTAGGATTCATTTTATCTTGTTATTTTTTTATACATACAAATTTAATTCATGTAAGAACAAAATAGTGTCATTATATACACTAAAACATCTATTCTTTTATCAAATGTCGGTGTTTATTTCGGGTCTCTTAAACTTTCAGACTAATAATTATGTAACAGGAGCAAAGTTAAAAAACAAGCCTAGTTATATTTTAACGACGGTGTTATTGATTTTCATCACTTATAGAGCAGATCGGTAAAAGACTAGATATAAAGATATGAGGCATAACTTATCCAAAAACAGCCCGATGATAAGCAAGTTCACGTTCTAAAATGATTTGTGAAAAACATGTAGTATTCTATATAAAAAATACAGAACATAAATATCATTACATGAGTTCTTTCACGGACGCAGTGCACATAACGCAGAGTGTTACAAGCTCTTTCAAATTGCCATACGCCATGGAAGCGCCTGTTCATAACAGATGATTGCTCTAGCAGAAGAAATGACATTTTACCCAATTTTCTCACCGCATCTCAATACAGTGCTGACAATGTATCAAACTCAACCCTCTCTGGATCCGAGGAAGCTTTGTCACCATGACAACGACAGTATTTAGCAGAGGGGCGTTGGACAAATGAGAACGTTAGCAATATGTACGGAGACGGTCCGATTGCGATCAATCAATATATGTTTTAACGTTGGAGGAGAGAAGATTGTTAAATATTTTTATATGAATATATATATATGTAACGTATTACATCAATTTGTCCTGTTCTAATTCTTCAGGAAGACAATGCTTAGTCAGATATACCAATAATTTCTTTGTTGTTCCTAGTCAAGCTGTGTCAGGAGAAAACAAGTCTTCACAAGAAGAAAAGCACCACCATGGAATCGATAAAACCCTTTAAATTTTATAGAACACCCTAGGCAACTCTCTATCGTACATGCATATAAATATGATCTTTTGTTCTCCCTTAGAACTGCTGGTGATTTTCATACAAATAGGATTTTCTGTACCGACTAATCTCGTAATCAGGTAGTGTATTTCTTGGAAAATGAAAGAGTCTGAATTGCATCAAGTTTGATTTTGTGGTTATAACAGTATCGGTATAATATATATATATAATATTTATATGACAACAGGTAATTTATCTCTAATGGTTACGAAAGTAAAGGAAGAAAACATGCTACAGATTTGATATTAATTAATATCAAAGTGAGAGGAAGAGGCTAAGCTAGAAGACTAATGAGTTACTAATACGTTTAGTACCAATGGAAAAGAAGAAGGTTAACCAAATGATTGATGAAGCACTTATATATGATTAATGTCAAACTGAAAGGAAGAACTAGAGGACAGTTAGTACCAATGGAAAAGAAGAAGGTTAACTATATGATTGATGAAGTACTTATATATGATTAATGTCAAACTGAAAGGAACTAGAGGACAGTTAGTACCAATGGAAAAGAAGAAGATTAACTATTGATTGATGAAGTACTTATATATGATTAATGTCAAACTGAAAGGAAGAACTAGAGGACAGTTAGTACCAATGGAAAAGAAGAAGGTTAACTATTGATTGATGAAGTACTTGTATGTGATTAGTATCAAACTGAAAGAACTAGAGGAAGATTTTTGATATCAGGAAGGCAAGCCAAGGGTTTGATGGAGTTAGTATCAAAGTGAAGGGTATGGGATACACTAGATATTAGGTAAAATACTCACATAGTATAAAAACGAAAAATAGTAGCTACGCTAGATGTTTGATCAGTTACCTACATTGAATAGTAGTAGAAACCACTCTGATGGTTTTATAAAGTCCTGATGTTGGTGGCTCTTTATAATGTATGCATTCTTGTTACATGGCTAAACTAACAATAGCGATAAATCTGTATCTTAGCGAAGACGTTTATAGTGTATTCACAAAGTTGTAGACTAACTCAGCCAGTGAAGTTGTACCCATCAATGAACCTGCGTCTCATCAAGGCAACAGAGAAGTGAATGTGTAAATATGTATGCTAGCTATGCAACATATATTAGATTTATACATGTGTATGCTACCTGAATAGATATATAAACGTGTATGCCAGGCCAAGAAAGATGTAGTAGATTTATAAACAAATAGCTTAATCAGGCAACAGCTAGTACAGGCAACGGTTAGTGGAGGTATAAACATGGAACCTAGCCAAATAACTACTAGTTAATTTATTAACAAGTGGGGGTATAAACATGGAACCTAGCCAAATAACTACTAGTTAATTTATTAACAAGTGGGGGTATAAACATGGAACCTAGCCAAATAACTACTAGTTAATTTATTAACAAGTGGAGGTATAAACATGGAACCTAGCCAAATAACTACTAGTTAATATATTAACAAGTAGGGATATAAACATGGAAGATAGCCACATAACTACTAGTTAATTTATAAATAAGTGGCGTAGCCAGGCAACAGCTAGTGGATGTATTAACATATAGTCTAGCCAAACAACCGCTAATGGATGTATAAACATATATATATATATATATACTACCCACAAAATATATAGTGGATATATAAACAAGTAGCTTAACCAGGCAAGAGCTAGTGGAGTTACAAACATGGAACATAGCCAAATGACTGCTAATGGACTTGTAAACATGTAGCTTTAGCCAGGCATCAACTGGAGGAGGTATAAACATGGAACATAGCCAAATGACTGCTAATGGACTTGTAAACATGTAGCTTTAGCCAGGCATCAACTGGAAAAGGTATAAACATGGAACCTAGCCAGGATGTATTACAAGAAGTCTAGCCAGGCAGGCAACAGCTTGTATAGTATACACATTTAGTTCAGACAAATAACTGCTAATGGATTTGTAAACATGTAGCTTAGCCAGAAAAATGAAATTGTCCTAATGAGCTTTCTGTCTTGATATGTTGATAATAGTAAATTGAGCTTTCATCCTACTGACAGGATAAATCAATATAAACCTTTAGTTCAGTTAAGCTAGTGATAGTAGAAACACGATCTTATAGGCTAGCGTACTTAATGATAATGTTCCTATGAACATTGAATCTAATCTTTAGAGGCAGGAAATAGGGAGATTTTTAAGAGGATTAAAAAAAACATGAACATGGAGTAAAATAATGTGATTATTGATACCCTCTTATTTACTCCCTTCTTACTTCTAAAAAGAATGAAAATTCTCGTTTCAATAAATATAGTTACTCTTTCTCTAAAACAGCTGATGAAAAATATCAAGATTTTACCTACATTTAATTTTTTTTCACTTATGTTTAACTAGCATGAAGATACTAACGAAGTTATGGTCCTATGAAGGCCGTTATTAATACTTAAGTTTAACTAGCATGAAGATACTAACGAAGTTATGGTCCTATGAAGGCCGTTATTAATACTTATGTTTAACTAGCATGAAGATAGTAACAAAGTTATGGTCCTATGAAGGCCGTTATTAATACTTATGTTTAACTAGCATGAAGATAGTAACAAAGTTAT
>NW_013665730.1:323103-344446 GCF_000517525.1 Limulus polyphemus | reverse complement strand
TAATACTTATGTTTAACTAGCATGAAGATAGTAACAAAGTTGTGGTCCTATGAAGGCCATTATTAATACTTATGTTTAACTAGCAATGAAGGCCGTTATCAATTGTTGTATTCAGCTATGCAACTAGTAACGCTATTATGTTTCCGTGAAGGCTGCTATTAATTCTTATGTTTAATTAATAACAAAGTAGTAACGTTATTACGATCCTGTAAAAGTTATTACCCATTATTGTATTCAGCTATGAAACTAGTAACGCTATTATGTTTCCGTGAAAGTCATTAACCATACTTATGTTTTATTAAGGTCAAGGTAGTAATGCTGTCATGTTTCTATGAAGGTTGTTACCAGTACTTAGGTTTCAGAAACAACAACAATACTAACGTTATCCTACTACTGTATAGCATGTTAACTATAGTTATGTGTAACTTCCTGTGTTGGTAATTACACACGCCTGTGTCCTACCAACAGAATAATAACAAACAAGGTGAAACACTCTCCACATCAAACAAAGCATATTGATGAGCATAAAAATCATTTTTGGGGCAGCAGCCCTTCATTGGGTTTCCAGTGAGGAGAAAATGGCTTTTAGCCTCTCCTTATTGGAAACCCGATTAAAGGCTGCTGCCCCAAAAATGGTTTTCCTATTTGTCAATAAAGTTACTTGAATTTGTCGAGAGTTTCACCTTGTTTGCTTACTTCTATGTTCTACCATTTTCTGGTATACGCAATAATATTACCAACACGGAAATAACGCCATCATACGTCTGTGAAGGTCGTTACAAATACGTTCATTCAACTAACAATGATATAAAACGCCATAAACTTCTCAATACAAGTCGCTTCCTAGTTGATTTTAACTTATAATTCAACATATCCCTATCTTACAATGTCAGTTATCCTCGTGGCGCCAACTGCTGATTTACTGAGACTAGTAACCTAATCGATTTCCTTAGCTCATCACGGGGAACCTCCGCACGTGGAAGCTGTGTGCGGCATCAGTTGCACGTGCTATCTAAAAGTTGCCGTGAGCAACAGAGCCAGGCGAAGAAAAAAAAACGCGAAAAGTTGGATAAAAGATTTCTTATGCGGTTCGGTTTCTTTGACAGCTTCAATACAAAAATATGTAATTAAGAAGAAGTAGGCTCTGAGTACGAGTTTAGAAATCATTGTGTTGAAATATCTCAATGTAATAAGTCTATTCTATTAGCTTTAATTGTCGAAACTTATAACTGTATAGTAGTTTCTGACTTTGAATAAAAATAATGTTTTAACATACTTTAATTATTTGCGAACACTTGATTAAGTTTTCATTTCGTGCAAGGATTATTACACAATTCTGCCATCTGAAAAGCAAAGTACCATATCTGCTAAAGCGACACTAAATCTGTCCATGTGCAAATATGTTAGCACTTTTTAGCCGAATGAAATGAATTTCATATATTTCTTCTCTTGGAAAAGAAAACACAAGCATCTTATCCCCAGAGTTAAACTACTTACGCACCATGTTATTGGTAAGTGAATGACTTCGTTAGTTACAGAACTCCCCTGCCTAATAATATATTAATAAAAACATTAACCAAAAGTACCATCAATATTGCAATTAATTTCATTCATTACTACTGGTGTCTATATGGTCTATATGTATTGTACATACACAAAATTTGGTTCCAGATGTTTTGGTTAGTTCTTTATAGTGAGTGTTGTAAGAGGCAAAAGTTTAAAATTATTCAATATGACATAATATTATGTAGCTTACAAGACACTGTTTGTTTGTTTTTTGAATTTCGCGCAAAGCTACACGAGGGCTATCTGCGCTAGCCGTCCCTAATTTAGCAGTGTAAGACTAGAAGGAAGGCAGCTAGTCATCACCACCCACCGCCAACTCTTGGGCTACTCTTTTACCAACTAATAGTGGGATTGACCGTCACATTATAACGCCCCCACGGCTGAAAGAGCAAGCATGGTTGGTGGGACGGGAATTCGAACCCACGACCCTCGGATTGCGAGTCAAGCGCCATAACCACCTGGCCATGCCGGGCCACAAAACACTGAACCATCGTTTCCTCTCGTTGCATCATACTGAGCCATCTTTCTTTCTTACTGCATCATATTAAATCATATTTTCTCTCATTGCATCATACTGGGTCATCTTCTAGTGTGGTTCTCTTTTGAATCTAAGTCTAATAATTTTGTAGTAAAATATGTTTCAGGGCCAAACTTACGATGGGTAAAATTATTGACAATTCTCAGGATGATTATGATCTTAATAGTTAATTGTAGATCAATTCTTACTCGAACAAAATCTGATATGCTACATCAACTTGCAACATGTTATTGGCTTAATAATGCTGAAGAACGAAGAAATTGGCAAACAAAAGGAAAACTTAGTTCTATAAAAATCATCTTCCGTGAATGGGATCAAACTTTTATGGTAATTTTATATGCCATCAAAAAATCTAACCATTAATGATCAACTAGCCACATTCCATGTAGATGTTCATTCAAACAATATATTCCTTGCAAACCTGGATCATATGGCATCAACATTTTGGATTGCTGTCAAACATCCTATGTTTATAATATGCAAGTATATACAGTAGAGAAAAAGGAACGAAACCAAGGGGAGAGTGTTGAACTTGGACATCATTCAAAGGATAAAGCATTTTGGATGTAATGCAAGTTCAGAATACTTCATACGGCTAACAATAATTGCTACGAGAAAAACAGTACACTAAAATTGAAAATGAAGCCCAATCTATCATTCGATTTTTTCGTTATTTGTCACTGAGTTATACCATTTCTTCTGGGATATAACTCAGTGAAAATCGGTAAATCGAATCAAAGAGTAAACTTCATATCTATTTCTAGTACCTTAAACGGATTGTTTGAGAAAAAACAGGTTAACATATACATGAACTCTTATATAAATATAGGTTTACTGAGGTGAGTAAAAGACAAAAAAAAGTGGAATTGTCCTGCCACCTGAAACTGTTTCAGTAGAAGAACGAGCTGATTTTTCAAACGTAGTTGTGCTTATAGAAAATGGTTAACAATACAGAGGTCCTCCCCTACAATAAAAAATGAAACCAGAAGTTCCTAGATTACAACAGTACCAAAGATTGAGTGAACAGTGCTAATCAAATGCTAAGGGGCTAGTCAATTAAAAGACAACATGTAGTTTAAGATGTATGCTGCCTAAACGCTTTTTTTTTTGTTTCATCTTGACCTCAACTAGAGTTTAAAGAAAGGTCACATAAGAGACTCGATTTCTGTAGATTCTCAGAAAATAACTAATTCAACAACAACAACAAAAAAAAGAGCGACCAAGTGCAAATTCCAAACCGACTGCAAAATTAAATACTAACATTGCAAGAAAGTGTAGTCGCTGTAAACTCTACTTTCGAGAAAGAGAGAAAACCAGCCCGTACAGAAGTGCTCAGTGCCAAATGTTTGCAAAGAACAGTTATGAATGTTGAAAACGATTTTTAAGTTTATCGATTGTATGTCTTTCAATTTTAATACTATTCTTATTTTCTAATTCCTAAATCAGATTTTATGTTTTATAATGTTAAAGGTTACTGTGTAGTAAACTATACTTCAATATGCAAAAATAAAACTATTTGAAAACTATAAATAATGTAATTTATAAACGGATTGGAATCCACGTGGATCCCTCTAGCAGTGAACGATATAAAAAATCGTGTTTTCAATGTTAAGTGCACATTTGTTTTTGAATATTCCCCCCCCCCCAACCCAGCCCATTGACTCAGCAACAATTCTAAGGGATTATGACGCTAAAATCGGATTTCAATACCTGATGGACACAGCACAGATAGTCCATTGTGTAGCTTTTTGCTTAACAACAAATAAACAGATTTAGAATAAATTTCATCATTAGACAAACAGTTTTCCTGCGTACAATTTTAATTACGCGTTTAAAACAAATGCAAATAAATCCATAAGGTCTTCTAAAAGGATAACATAATATAGAAACCATGGGCTGATTTAATAGAAATTTTTGAAGTTCTTTCTAAGCGCATATTGGAGAATCAAAGACATAATGAAATAGAATTAATACTACATGAATTCCAGAAAAGTTCTTACTGTTTCTTTGATTTCACTACCAGCATTTAGACCCCGCGATTTCGCCCGGGAATCAGTAAAAACTGCCAACTTCTTTTCTGTAGCTAAGGTTGTTTTTATTCATATTTCTTGGACTCATATGTTTGTAAACAGCACTTTAACGTCACAAGTATTTAAAAAAGTACGTGTTTTACAAACCCAAACATTTAGCATGTAAGCATACGTACACTAATCAAAGAGAAAGAAAAATACTATTAAATGAGAAGAGCATTATTTTCATTTTCCATTTGAAGAAAAATGCAGCAAAAATGCATATGTTAAATTAATAAATAGACAAAACAAAATCAGGTTCACTGTAAACACCTTTTTTTGTTAACTGAAGCATTCTTATCACTGTCGTTAATAAATGCAATAAATTTCCATTTTGACACAAATTGATTTTGCTGTTCATACGAATAGTTTTAATAACATAAACAAAAAAAAATGTATAAACATGAGAAAAACGTCTGAAGTGAGTCTTTTAAACCTCGCACTTATGGCTTCAAGTTTTATTGGCAGTGAAGGCTGAACTGTTCTTAGCTATACATGAAAAATCTCACACAACTATAAATATAGTTATATTATTAGATGAGCTGAAGAACGTCGGAGCTTATATTTTTGTTACTAGTCTAACAGTGCCTTTATCCTTTATATGCACGGAAGTAACTCCTGGTGGTTGTTGGAATATGAGTAGTGTAACAGAGTGCCGGGAACTTTCGAGTATATTTTTATACCATTGACTGAGTACAACTAAATGAATAGTTTAATTGTTTGTATTCGAATGTTCGCTCAAACCTATACAAGGACTATCTGCGCTATCTGCCTCTAATTTTGAACTGACAGACTAGAAGGAAGGTAGACCTGGCATAGTCTGGTGGTTGAGGAACTCGACTCTGAACCTGAGGGTCACGGATTCGAATCCCCATCACCGAACACGCTCGCCTGACAGCCACCGGAATGTAAAAGTTCTTGGGCAATATAAATATGCCCAAGCGGTCGACCCCAAAACATAGATGGGATTAAGATGAATTGAAGATGAAGAAGATTAGAGGGAAGGTGATTACCGAGCAACCCTTGGATTAATATAATCGAATAGCGATATTTGACCATTAATCTTATAAACTACCTAAGATCCCGAAGTACGAAACACGATTTTTTTTAGTAATAAGATGCGAATCTGGGATTCTCGGTCCATAGCTCGACATACTAACCCTTAGGCCACGCCAGGCACATAAATGAAACAAATTTTGACTGTGGTGCTATTATCAGTCTAATTATCTGTATAAGATGTAGAACTTTCTGGCTGGTACCACAAATAAACGACACATAATCACGTTTCGTTAGACTTAGTAGATGCTACTTTTGTATTGTTTTTGTGGTACTATTATCAGTCTAATTATCTCTATATGATGTAGAACTTTCTGGCTGGTACCACAAATAAACGACACATAATCACGTTTCGTTAGACTTAGTAGATGCTAGTTTATATTGTTTTTGTGGTGCTATTATCAGACATTATCTCTATATGATGTAGAACTTTCTGGCTGGTACCACAAATAAACGACACATAATCACGTTTCGTTAGACTTTGTAGATGCTACTTTTGTATTGTTTCTGTGGTACAATCATCAGTCTAATTATCTGTATATGATGTAGAACTTTCTGGCTGGTACCACAAATAAACGACACATAATCACGTTTCGTTAGACTTTGTAGATGCTACTTTTGTATTGTTTTTGTGGTACAATCATCAGTCTAATTATCTCTATATGATGTAGAACTTTCTGGCTGGTACCACAAATAAACGACACATAATCACGTTTCGTTAGACTTTGTAGATGCTACTTTTGTATTGTTTTTGTGGTACAATCATCAGTCTAATTATCTCTATATGATGTAGAACTTTTTGGCTGGTACCACAAATAAACGACACATAATTACGTTTCGTTAGACTTAGTAGATGCTACTTTATATTGTTTTTGTGGTACTATTATCAGTCTAATTATCTCTAAATGATGTAGAACTTTCTGGCTGGTACTACAAATAAACGATACATAATCACGTTTCGTTAGACTTAGTAGATGCTACTTTTATATTGTTTTTGTGGTACTATCATCAGTCTAATTATCTCTATATGATGTAGAACTTTTTGGCTGGTACCACAAATAAACGAACACATAATACGTTTCATTAGACTTAGTAGATGCTACTTTTGTACTGTTTTTGTGGTACTACCATCAGTCTAATTGTCTCTATATGATGTAGAACTTTCTGGCTGGTACCACAAATAAACGACACATAATTACGTTTCGTTAGACTTAGTAGATGCTACTTTTGTATTGTTTTTGGATAATAAAACATGACTTTCCTTTACCAAACAATCATTACATTAGGAAATGCAAAGGGTTTTACCAATGATTTGAGAAACGAATGCTCTAAGCCGTTTCGGTTTTTATATACTATTTTCAACAGTTTTCAACGACATAAACAACAATAGTGTCTCTACGTACTTAAATTATATCTTCTACTCCAAACCTGAATTTCTTAAACCACATTCTCAAACATCAAACTTGAAACTTTAGAAATATAATCCATGAATAGTGGTACTATCGAATGTTCCCTAATCATTCTTTTAATACGAACAACTTAAAAGATACGAAGCATAATTTGTTAGTTTACATTTATTCATTATGACCATTCCAACTGTTGCTATTTTGATAACAATCAATTTACACTTTAGTGTTCTTCTAAATAACGTTTCTTCATATGAAAGACGACAGATTAATAGTATTGTTTTATTATATTTAAATGCATTTAATAAATGTTCTAATGTTTGTATATATTACTTCAGAAACCAACTTCTCCTGTTGCCTAAGAGCTAACATTCTCAAGAAATAGACCATGCATGATCAGTAGTTCGCTTGCCCGAGAACATGAATCTGAGGATTCATGATTCGCAGCCAGTTACCGGAAAAATGCTCTACATACTTTAGAGACAAGAGTGCGTTATAAGAGTAGAGGTCAAATCCCATTTTCGTCAGCTAAGAGCAACATAAGAGTTGGCGGCGGGTGCTGTTGTCTAGCTGCTTTCATTCTAATCTATCAGTACAGAATTAGGAACAACAATGCGCTGATATCTCTCGTTGCGCGAAATTTTGAAGCAAACTCAATAAACGAAAATTATTTAACTCAATTACGAAGCAACAGTTTCGAGTAAAAGAAAAATATTTACCTAAAGTTTTGCGAAGGATAAAGAAATTTGCGATTGGATTAACGCATAGATCTGCGTTTTGCTATAAATGCTTTCCTACATATTAAAAAATATATATATATAATTACACTCTCATTTGTTTGTTTATGATTTACGTGATGATTGAGAAGATAATTTTCAATTTTATTCTTCTGGAATAATCGTATGGACACATGTTTGAGTTATCACTTCTTTCATAAATATATGTTTATATATAAAGAGAGAAAGGTAGAGAGTCAAATCGTTGGTTTCTAATGTGCTCTATTTTCTTATTTTAATCTCCTTCACTGTTCTATGTTTCAGGACTACTTCTTTTTACTTATTTTAATCTCCTTCACTGTTCTATGTTTCAGGACTACTTCTTTTTACTTATTTTTAATCTCCTTCACTGTTCTATGTTTCAGGACTACTTCTTTTTACTTATTTTAATCAACTAATCGATGTTTTAGTTTATTTCACACCTCTAATCTTTATATAATTTCAATATATACTTAAATTATGAGACATATTCCATTTGAATTTCGTTGTTTGTGTCTAGAATTATGAAGGAAGCAAGATAAATCTTGTGCGAATATAGCAGGTTTGATGTACTTCAATTAATTTTGACATATAAAACTAATACTTTCCACAAAGCAATTTCACAATTTGAATAAATGTGGACACGAAATATTAGTACTTTTGCTGCTATATAATAGCTGGAGAGCTCACAATGAGATACTAATTATTGACAAATTTAAGTTATAGGGTAACGTCTGAATACATGTGTGCATGGCAGTTGGATTTCATCAGTGCCTGCACAAGGTGAAACTTGGTTACCCAAATTGATATTTTAATCTAGGCCTATAAGTTAAAGCTTGTAAACTCTGAGATTAAAACTTTAGTCTGTGCCTGAAAGGTAAAGGCTGAATACCTTGAGATTAACATTTTAGTCTGTGTCTATAAGGTAAAGGTTGAGTACCTTGAGATTAACATTTTAGTCTGTGTCTACAAGGTAAAGGCTGAACACCTTGAGATTAACATTTTAGTCTGTGTCTACAAGGTAAAAACTGAACACCTTGAGATTAACATTTTAGTCTGTGTCTACAAGGTAAAGGTTGAGTACCTTGAGATTAACATTTTAGTCTGTGTCTACAAGGTAAAGGCTGAACACCTTGAGATTAACATTTTAGTCTGTGTCTACAAGGTAAAGGTTGAGTACCTTGAGATTAACATTTTAGTCTGTGTCTACAAGGTAAAGGTTGAGTACCTTGAGATTAATATTTTAGTCTGTGTCTACAAGGTAAAGCTTGAGTACCTTGAAATTAACATTTTAGTCTGTGTCTACAAGGTAAAGGTTGAGTACCTTGAATTTAACATTTTAGTCTGTGTCTACAAGGTAAAAGTTGAGTGCCTTGAAATTAACATTTTAGTCGTGTCTACAAGGTAAAGGTTGAGTACCTTGAATTTAACATTTTAGTCTGTGTCTACAAGGTAAAAGTTGAGTACCCTGAGAATTTCGCGCAAAGCTACACGAGGGCTATCTGCACTAGCCGTCCCTAATTTAGCAGTGTAAGAGTAGAGGGAAGGCAACTAGTCATCACCACTCACCGCCAACTCTTGAGCTACTCTTGTACCAACGAATAGTGGGATTGACCGTCACTTATAAAGCCCCTAGGGTTGAAAGGGCGAGCATGTTTGGTGGGACAAAGATTCGAACCCGCGATTCCCAAGCCTTGACATTTTAGTCTGTCTCTACAAGGTAAAGATTGAATGTCTTAAACTAACATTTTAGTTTGTGTCAATAATGCAAAGGTTGAATACCACGAAATTAACATTCTAGTCTGTGTCTACAAGGTAAAGATTGAATGTCTTAAACTAACATTTTAGTTTGTGTCAATAATGCAAAGGTTGAATACCACGAAATTAACATTCTAGTCTGTGTCTACAAGGTAAAGGTTGAGTACCCTGAAAGATAAAACAATGTAGTGTGAGACATACCCATATAAGTCTACCACATACCATTATAGCTGTTATGTTTTTTTTAATACCCCATTATGTATAAAGCTACTGCAAAGTTCATTCTATATTATTTTGTATCTCCCTTTCCAATGGTGCTTGTTGTGTAAATGTATTGTATCCGAACATACCCATTTTGTGGTGAAAATGCACCCTCCCTCAAGTGCGCACAATTGTCACATTATGACAATAAAAATATGAAGTTAACGAAACATTTAACAAATTAATATATTATATTATACTTACTTATTTAAAATTAACTACATTGCTTATGTTTTCAACTGTTAAAATACCTCCTTTGTACTAAGTGCACACACTTTTTTCACTGTTGTATAACTTAGCACACTTTTTAAAACAGCTGCAATCAGCGATAATATATGATTGAAAACACATCTCAGTTTATTCAAGAATTGTCCGTCCAGGGAATGGTCTTTTTTTTTCTTGTAAGTATTCACTCAGAGGGCTTGTAATCCATTTAATTGGCAAAAACACGTAAATGACAGTATTTAGCATCTGTCCATAATTCGGCCCCCCAGTGGCACAACGGTATGTCTGCGCACTTACAACGCTCGAAACCGGGTTTCGATACCCATGGTGGACGGAGCACAGACAGCCCATTGTGTAGTTTTGTGCTTAACTTCAAAATAAACAACCAAACACACCATAATGGGTGTCCCCCGATGGGACGGCAGTAAGATTACTGTCTTAGAACGCTAAAATCCGGGTTCCGATTCCCCGCGGTGGACACAGTAGCTAGCCCAATGTGACTTTGCTCTAAAAAAACCCATGGCAATATCAGAAATACATAAACCCCATTTCTGATAACATTAACACAAAATTTTCCATACCATATAATCAAAATATATCGTAATATGAAGTGACAATATGTTTTAATTAATTTAATATAACTTTCAGCCCATCTCTCTGTCCGCCTACATCTTAGTCTACCTGTCTGTTTGTTTACAAATATATAATAGTGTTAGTAATAGCTATATTCAGGTGCTTTGAATATTTGGGAACAGTGCGTTTATTTCAGATACTACAGTATTATCATATACATAGATATACTATTTTGTAAGGAATATTTGTACTTTGGTGAAGGTACGATGTAACATGCGTTGTGTCTTTTCAGGTGGTGTAACATGGACTTCGAAAGCACGTCTTTTGTTTGTAGAATATATGCTAACCTTAATGAGTAGAAATGAAATTAGTACGTTTAAGATAATCAATATGTTTAAGTGAAATCTCCATATAAGTCAAAGTTATACTTTACTTATGACAATAATTATTGTATCTATGTGGAATACTGGTTGCTACATTACTTATGACAATCGTCATAAGTAATGTAACAACCAGTATTCCACATAGATACAATAATTATCGTCATAAGTAATGTAGCAACCAGTATTCCACATAGATACAATAATTATCGTCATAAGTAATGTAACAACCAGTATTCCACATAGATACAATAATTATTATTATTGTATCTATGTGGAATACTGGTTGTTACATTACTTATGACGATAATTATTGTATCTATGTGGAATACTAGTTGCTACATTGCAAATCCATGGAGACAAGAACATTAGGTGCTTTATAATCATATCTTATGTCTATTGTAAATATCACTCTTATTATAAAACAATATATCATGATATATATACATTTGTTATTACTAAAACTGCAAAACAACATATTTCTCGTTGAAAAAGAAAAATTGACTGAATAATAAAATTATTCTAATGGATAACAATAGTTCAGTGGTGTGCACTGAATAACGTTAAAGTCAACTCTTTCTGAAACACTATATGCTAATCTACAAAGAATTAATACTGTCATTAAAACACGTGTTGCTTTTTAGGGCCATCCCAAAATATCAATGTACAATTATAAACATACTTGGTTTAAACTAGGTGTAACTATTTCATCTAAATTATACTAGCACAAAATTGTTGAGCATTAAACAAATCAACGTAAAATCAGTGTACGACAGCCAAACAAACAGAACGCCACCTGTTGGAGAAACCAATAATGTTCACAGACGTACACTGATGTGATGACAAAAATAACAAAGTGGGTATAAAGAGGTATGAATATAATATGATCAAAATATACTATGTAGATATATATATCTAATACTTGATTAAATTGTTCATACAAATGTATAAAAACATAACAAAGTGGGTATAAAAAGGTATAAATAGAATACGTTCAAAATGTAGATATATGTAAGATATAACACTGGATCAAGTTGTATCTTACAAATCTTTTGTACAAAATTACCAACATTATCCAAACTTCGAAAGTATTGTAATTAGTGGAAGGCTGAGTTTATGATAAATATTTTTGTTTTGAAATTGTACCTTTGTTCGGTGAAAAAAAAACTAGACAGATTTTACAAATTATTTCGTTTTTAATGTATACGTTTTCTCCAACTTTTGGATAAAGTCGATAATTTTGAAGAGCGCACATAAGAGAATGTCTTTAGGATAATATTATACACGGCTCTATACAGCTGGTACTTTTAGAAAGGGGAGAATAGCATCTCATACAGTGAGCTATGCTGTGATTTTATTCTGAATTAATAATTCTATAAATATAATGGCAAACAAATATGATCCATAGTGGACTGTGGTTGTGTTGTCGATATGTTAATTTTTGGCTAACTTTTGAATATGTTTTGATCTAGGTACATATGTTTATTAGTAACAATGGGAATAGAACATAAAATCCCATATTATGATGTAGAATCACCTTCATAGCAAAATAAATATTATAGACAGATATTTCGTAAATAGTCAACAGAGATATGACAGTTCGTGGAGTACCGCTTAACAAAAAAAATGTAAAAGAAAAACTATAACACATAATTGCAAGGGTAGGAAAAACCAACAACTTATGATGATAATTATTATAAATAACAAAAACATTGAACTTATCGAAAAACGTTACTTTGGGACTGATATTGGAGATTAGAAAAGTACAAAAAACACCAATAATTAATTTGTTTTGTTTGTTTGTTTTGAATTTCGCGCAATGCTACACGAGGGCTATCTGAGCTAGCCGTCCCTAATTTAACAGTGTAAGACTAGAGGGAAGGCAGCTAGCCGTCCCTAATTTAGCAGTGTAAGGCTAGGGGAAGGCAGCTAGTCATCACCACCCACCGCCAACTCTTGGGCTACTCTTTTACCAACGAATAGTGGGATTGACCGTCACATTATAACACTCCCACGGCTGAAAGGGCTAGCATGTTTGGTGTGATGGGGATTACTGCTCGAGCGCCCTAACCACCTGGCCATACCGGGCCCAAAAATTAATTAAATTTATTTTGTATTTTTCTAAGTCTAGTTTCTTATATCTCTTTCTCAATAAAAAAAGATAACTTTTAATTAATAGTACATGAAAATAATTAAGAAATTAATCCAAAAGTCTGAAGTTTTGCCTGCTCACTAAAACTCGTCAAAACAGAAAAAAAGTTGTTTAATCAAAACTTAAATTCATAAAATTTTACAATTCTTCTAATGAGTATTTAAAACATTCCTTTTTGAAAGCAGGACAAATTTAATTTGCCAAATTAAAAACTCACTATCTGTAATCCATATATTGTAAACAAAAAATGTATAAAATAAAATCAATAGACGGAGCGCACATGCACGTTCACTGTTTTATAGTGGCAAAATTGAAGACTTTGAACTTTGAAACATGTTCTTCGTTGATTAATAAAGATATTTTGTTTACTTCAAAATGTAACGATTATTATGTATTTCTAGCAGAAAAAGAAATATATTAAACTTTATAGAGTATATTTTTCGTTCGTAGGTTATTACTTCACAATTATTTTATAATTAATACAAATAATTAAATATTATAGTGGGTTTCTTAATGAAATCTATACTTGGACAAACCCAAAAATAATTTATACTTTTGAGAGAAATGATCAAAATAAAT
The DNA here is from genome assembly GCF_000517525.1 of Limulus polyphemus. NCBI lineage: Eukaryota > Metazoa > Arthropoda > Merostomata > Xiphosura > Limulidae > Limulus > Limulus polyphemus. The sequence continues at coordinate 331,128 of NW_013665730.1, read as the reverse complement.
TAAAACAAAAAATATAGGAATTAGAAAATATTCAATTCTGTATTTGAATTAAATGAAAAATTAAGTCAGGGTAAGTATTCTCACTTTTGCTGATAATTTTAATAAGATGGTCTGTAAACGCTTAAAAAATTATACAGTTTACAATGATAACGTATCTTCTAAATGGTAACAAATATAACAGTAACCTACAATTTACAATACCATTGTATTCACTAAAAAGGAGGAAAAAAACCTCAATCAAATTTAGTACAAAAATGAAGTCTCTAAATTGTAAAAATAAAAGCAATAATAACGCAGTTTTTAAAATCAGCTAAAACATAGGGCAGAAACGTATTATAGAAATATCGAGCATAAACGTAGTACAGAAACATATGGCAGAAACGTAGTTTCCAAGCTGTAGAAAAAACCCGCACCATAATAATAACGCAGTCAATAAACGATAAAAAAAATACAACACAATTCACTGCAATAATATAGTCCTTAAATGATTGGGAAAAAGAAAGATCTCGTTTACTTAGTGTAGTAAGATAATTTTTAAATGGCAAAAAATAAAACAGTAATACGCAACTTATAGTGATATCTAAAATATCCTTTACCTCAACTTTATGTGATAATTTAGGTAGACAAAAAATTATATCACGATACATTGCATCAATTTAACCTTTAAACATTAAGAAAAACTCTCACAATTTAACAAAGTAGTGTTTAAACTGTACCATGGTGAAATATATTAATGTAGTCTCTAAATGAAAAGGAAAAACACACAACAACCAAATGCAGTAGGGTAGAAACTAAACAGTAAAAGACGAAAAATAAATAAATCTTCAATATACAGCTATAATGTGATCTATATAGAGGGTAGATTGTTTTTTTTTTGGTTTTAGAGCAAAGCTTCATTGAGCTATCGGCTGTGTCCACCGCGGGGAATCGAACCCTGAATTTTAGTTTTGTAAGTCCATATATTTACCACTGTCCCGCCGGGGGACTTCTAGAGTAGAAAAAAAATATAAAGTGCAAATTATAATAATAATTACGTATTCTTTAAACGCTAGGAATATAGTACAACTGCCTCTAAACGGTCTAGAACAACATAGTGCAATACAGTAATTTCTAAACGGTGCACCACAAAGCGTAGTCTCTAAAGTTTAAAAACCAAAGCAATTATCTTCAACTTACAACAGTAAAAGCGTAGTCTCTAAAGGCTAGAAACCAAAACAATTATCTTCAACTTATAACAGTAAAAGCGTAGTCTCTAAAGGTTAGAAACCAAAACAATAATCTTCAACTTATAACAGTAAAAGTGTATTCTTTAAGAGTTAGAAACCAAAGCAATAATCTTCAACTGGCAACAGTATTAGCATATTTTCTAAGTTTTTTTTTTTTTTTTTTTTTGGTTATTCGCGCAAATCTACTCTAAACTACGAATGTTTAAAGCGCTAGGATACTACTACAATAGAAAAAGCCTTAACCATGACTGTAAACCTGTTTAAAGTGCTGGGATTCTACAACAATACCACGATAGAAAAAAAGTAAACTGCAACTGTGTACCTGTCTAATGCGCTAGAATTATACCGCGATAGAATAAATAAACCAAGACTTTGCGGCAGTCTAAAGCATTAGGATTATACCACGACAAAAACAAATCCACGACTGTACGCTTGTATGAAAAGCTAGGATTCTATTACAATCAATAATTAATACGCGACTGTATATCTAACTAAAGCAGTGGGATTCTACGCTTCAGAAAAAACGAATCCCCGACTAAACACTTCTCTAACGCGTAAAGATTGTACCACGATAAAAAAAACTAAACCACGACTATACACCTATCTAAAGAACTAGTATTCTATCACAATAAAAAACTAAGCCACGAATGTACACATGTTTCAAGAGATAGGTTTCCACCACGATAAGAATAAGTAAACTACGACTGTACACCTGTTTAAGGAGCTAGAATCCTACCACGATAAAAAAAAACTACGACTGTACACCGGTATAAAATAATAGGATCTTAATACGATAGAAATACTAAAAAATGACTAAATCTCTGCCGAAAGAGCTAGGATTCTACCACGTTATAGAAAACTATACCACGACTGTATACCTGCCTTAAGTGCTAAGATTCTGCCAACATAGAAAAAACTAAACCGAGACTGTACATTTGTCTAAAGAAATAGGATTCTACCACGTTATAGAAAACTATACCACGACTGTGCGCCTGTCTAAAAAGATAGGATTCTACTACGATAAAAAAAACTAAACGCAGACTAAACTTGTCAAAAGCGCTAGAATTCTACCTCGATAGAAAAAAACTAAACCTCGACTGAACACATGTCTAAAGTGCTAGAACCCTATCACGACAGAAAAACTAAACCACGACTGTACACCTGTCTAAAGTGCTAGAACCCTATCACGACAGAAAAACTAAACCACGACTGTACACCTGTCTAAAGTGCTAGAACCCTATCACGACAGAAAAACTAAACCACGACTATACACCTGTCTAAAGTGCTAGAACCCTATCACGACAGAAAAACTAAACCACGACTGTACACCTGTCTAAAGTGCTAGAACTCTATCACGACAGAAAAACTAAACCACGACTGTACACCTGTCTAAAGTGCTAGAACCCTATCACGACAGAAAAACTAAATCACGACTGTGCGCCTCTCTAAAGCGCTAGGATTCTACAACGATAAGAAAAAGTAAACCACGATTGTAAACCCATCTACAAAGTTAGAATTCTACCACGATAAAAAAAAACGAAACCAAAAATATAAACTAGTCTAAAACATAAAAATTGTACCATGATAAAAAAATAAACCACGAGTGTACACCTGTTTAAAGCGCTAGGATTCTACCACTAAAGAAAAATAAACCACGACTGTACACCGGTCTAAAGCCCTAGGATTATAACCACGATAAAAAACAAACTAAACCATAAAATACATCCTGTCTAAAGAGCTAGAATTCTACCAGCATAAAACACGAAACCACGACTGTACACCGTTCTGAAACGTAAGTAATTTACCAGGATAGATAAACTAACCCACGACTGTACACCTGTTTCAAGCATTAGAATTCTACCTTGATAAGAAAAAATAAATCAGAACTGTACACCAGTCGAAAGCGCTAGGATTCTACGACAATAAGAAAATTAGCAACGACTGTACACCTTTTGAAAGCATTAAGATTCCACCAGAATAACAAGAAGTGACCTATGACTGTACACTTGTTTAAAGAGCTAGAATCCTATCACAACAAACATACTAATCCACGACTATACACCTGTATAAAGTGTTAGGATTCAACCCCGATAAAAAATAAACCACGACTGTACACCTATCTAAATCATTATAATTCGTCCACAATAGTAAAAACTAAACCACGACTGTACACCTGTCTAAAGCGCTTGGGTCCTAATACCATAGAAAAAAAACTAATCCATGACTGTACATCTGTCTAAAGCGCTGGGATCCTAACGCGATAAAATTAATTAATCCCCTGACTGTACACTTTTCTAAAGAGCTAGGATTCTACCATGTTAAAAAAAAATAATACGCGACTGTACATTTGAGTAAAATAGTAGGATTCTATAACAATAGAAACAAAAAGCGATGATTTATGCCTGTATAAAGCGCTAGAACTCTCCACGATAGGAAAAACTAAACCACGACTGTACAGCTGTCAAAAGCGCTAGGATTCTAACACGATAGAATAAATTTAACCCCGACTGTGTAAAGCGGTATGATTGTACCACGATAATCAAAAATAAAAAATGAACCGCAACTGTACGCCTGTCTAAAGAGCTAGGATTCTACCTCGATGAAAAAAACTAAACCACGACTGTACAGTGTCAATAGCGCTAGAATTCTACCTCGATAGAAAAATTAAACATCGACTGAACACGGCTTTAAAGCGCTAGGAGAGAGAAAAATAAAGAATGACTTAAAATATATAAAGCATTATCATTCTACCACGATAAAAAAACACGACTCTACACTTGTATAAAGAGCTAGGATTCTACCATCATAGAAAAAACCTAAACTACGAATGTAGATCTGTTTAAAGCGCTAGGATTATAACACGATAGAATAAATTAATCCCAGACTGTACACTGGTATAAAGCGCTTCTGATTGTACCACGATAAAGAAAACTAAACCGCGACTGTACGCTTGTCTAAGAAGGTAGAATTTTACCACGATACAAAACTAAACGATCACTGTGCACCTATCTAATGCCCTAGAATTCTACCAAGATAGAAAAACTAAATCCCGACTGTACACCGATCTGAGGCGCTAAGATTGTACCACGACAAAATAAACCACGACCATACACTTATCTAAAGAGCTAAATTTCTACCACGATAAAAAACTTAAACCACAACTGTACACCAGACCAAAGAGCTAGGATTATACCACTATAAAAAAATCATAAGGAATTTACCACAATAAGAGAAAATGAGTGTACACCTATTTTAAAGTGTACTTATAACGTTATAAACCGGGATTCGATATCCGTGGTGGGCAGAGCACAGATAGCCCTTTGTGTAGCTTTGTGCTTAACTACGAAACAAAACAAAAACCTGTCTAAAGAGCTAGGATTCTAACAAGATGAGAAATTAGTCTGCGACTTTACATGTAACTAATGCGGTAGGATTCTAACACGAAAGAAAAATCGAAACCACGACTGTACACCAGTCTAACGCGTAAGTATTGTACTAAGAAAATCCCAATTAAATCACGAATTTGTACCTGTTTAAAGCGCTAGTATTCTAATACGACAAAAGAAAAACTAAACCACGATCATACTCTTGTATCAAGCGTTAGTATTCTACCTCGATTAAAAAAACAACTAAAACACCACTGTACACCTATATAAAGATTCATTCGTTCGTTATGGATTTCGCGCAAAGCTACACGAGGGCTATCTGCGTTAGCCGTCCCTAATTTAGCAGTATAAGACTAGAGGGAAGGCAGCTATTCATCACGTGTCACATTGTAACACTCCCACGGATGAAAGAGCGAGCATGTTTGGTGTGACGGGGATTCGAACCCGCAACCCACAGATTGCGAGTCGAGCGCCCTAACCACCTGGTCATGCCGGGCCCTGTCTAAAGAGCTATAATTTTACTAAACCACAACTGTACACCTGTCTAAACAGCCAAGATTTTAGCATGATAAAAAAACATAAACCACGACTGTACACCTGTTTAAAGTGTTAGGATTATACCACTATTAAAAAACGAAACCACAACTGTACACCGTTCTGAAGCATAAGAAATTTACTACGATAAGAGAAAACTAAACCACGACTGTACATCTATATGAAGAGCTAGGATTCTACTACGACAGAAAAAAAAAACAACTAAACCACCACTGTAAACCTGTCTAAAGAGCTAGAAATTTATCACTATAAAAAAAACAAAAAACAACGAAATCACGACTGTACACCGTTCTGAAGCGTAAAGAATTTACCACGATAAGAAAAAACTAAACTACAAGTGTACACTTATTTAAAGCAGAAGAATTCTACCACGATAAAAAATATATATAATATCGACTGCACGCCTGTCTAAAGCCTTGGACTGCGGACTTACAACGCTAAAATCCGGGTTTCGATACCTGTGGTGGGCAGAGCACAGATAGCTCATTGTGTAGCTTTGTGCTTAATTACAAACGAACTAAAGCCTTGGGATTCTACCACGAATTACTATATAGCCTAGTCTCTAAATGGTATAAACAAACTACTTTCTTGCGACTTACTAGAAACTCTTATTCTGTAAACGGTAGAAAATAACCATGACACTACAATTTGTGGTATACACTGTATATAAGTATTAAAAATAACCAAGGCACTAAAAGTTTATGATATTTAACAAGTATCTAAAAAAAACGCAAAACATCATTACACTTGGCTTTAGAGAAATGATCGATAATTACATAATTAAGTTTTTTAAATGACCTGAAAAAACTTGTGACTGTTTGTACAGGACGCAACCATAAAAAAAACAAATTTCATTAATTTTCCTTTAAAAAAACGAATTTCAAGATTTGTTTTTGTCTACAATGCGGCACCATATTTTTAAGTCATTTCTTTCGGAAGGAAATCTTTAGTCTCTTCGTTCGGCTCTACTCGATTTCTGTCATTTAGATTTAGAAAAATGAAATTAACTATGACAAGTTTAGCGAACTAAAACGAGTTCTTGTTTATCGACTACAAATGTTTTCCTTTCAAGGGGCAAGATAACGCTTCCATCCCACCTTCCCTCTCCTATCACCACCCTCCAATCAAGAGAAATTTAGGGGTATCTACAGATCGACGATTGTCAGTTTCATTGGAATTATACTTTCTTATGTAATTTGTTCACTTATACACATTCCCTAGTGTGTGTTTTATATTTATGTTTTGCAACCTTCTATTGCATCACATTTTTTTCTAAAAAAAAAGAGATATGTGGTACTGTAATGTCAAAAACATATATTGATACTTAGTATCTATGTGTGTTTGTGATTTGTTGTGCAACTTTGTTTCTTGAATATAGACAGAATGGAAGTCACCCTCTTATTTGTTTTCATACAATCTACCGTTCTTTCAGACTCAGCTGCGATTACAAAACAACAGGATAAGTCATAAAAAAGTTATAATATAGTTCACGAAAATAGTTTGATGATAACTATATAGTTTTTGCGTGTTGCTAAGAATTATATATAACGTCACGAAGCTTCAAATTTGATATTTAAAAAACAAAATTCCAGCTGCACATTAAGTGTGTTTACGTTAAAAGATGGCGCTGTTAAATCAACTCACCGAATGAAATACTACTTGGGCGATAACAATATCAAAATGATAGTTATACAACAGCCGTGCTTGCCATTGACAGTCTTGTCTTGTTACTTACACATAGGCTATACTTTATATGCTAGGCTTGTACGAGATATCATAATGGATGGAAAAATAAAAGATGATAGAACAGAGACAATAATGGGTTTGTAGATATAAAGTATAGTGTTAGCTCATGTATGATGGAACAGAGAGAATGATGGGAAGTGTACATCGGGGGGAAGGGGGAAGAGACGAAACACAAATCAAGACAGAGAAGATTTAGTTTCTCAAGAATGTCCAATAGTATAATATGATAAAGACAAATATTTTCCAAACAGAACGAAGAAGGTTCGACGCTAAAGTGTAAGAAAAGAAATAGAAAGATTTCGTGAAATTGAAGGACACTGCAGGAATGACAAAGCCACGAAGTGATGAAGAATAGTATAGAAACTAATGGAGAAAGACAAAGAGTAAAAGAAAAATATGTTAAAATGTACTGAAAAAGAAAAAAATGTGGTGTGATAGAAAGAAATACGGCGATGAAGTATATAAGAGGAAAGAAAAAATGTATAGGCGACAATTAGAGTACAGTATTAGAGAGTATAGAAAGAATTATGAAGCATAAAAATAATCAAAGAAAAAGATATAGAGTTATAAATGTATAGTAACGATATGTAAAAGAAGTGCAAGAAAATGCGTAAAAGAAGACAAATATAATGCAGAATGTAAAGTAAAAACAAGAAATTAACGTGAAACGGACGGTGTAATATATGATTGAACTAAATTTCTGGATTCAAATCTTCATATTAATTATTCGCTGATGATACTTAAGATAATGGTTGTAATGTTGTAGGATAAAGAAGGTTGAACTGATTTTGTCTGTTTAAACGCAGCTTATAAGCTCTCTAGCAACATTTTAATTTTATTTTATATGTATTCCCCTGATTGAAAAACAATGCATTAAAGGTGTTTAGAAACTTAAATACTTGTACGATTATATATATATGTATATATGTGTGTGTGTGTATCGAAATACTTGTACGATTATATATATATGTATATATGTGTGTGTGTGTATCGAAATACTTGTACGATTATATATATATAAGTGTGTGTATCGAAATACTTGTACGATTATATATATATATGTGTGTGTGTATCAAAATACTTGTACGATTATATATATATATATATCGAAG
>NW_013665730.1:316041-322182 GCF_000517525.1 Limulus polyphemus | reverse complement strand
TGTGTGTGTGTGTGTGTATCGAAATACTTGTACGATTATATATGTGTGTGTGTGTGTATCGAAATACTTGTACGATTATATATGTGTGTGTGTGTGTGTATCGAAATACTTGTACGATTATATATGTGTGTGTGTGTGTATCGAAATACTTGTACGATTATATATATATGTGTGTGTGTGTATCGAAATACTTGTACGATTATATATATATGTATATGTGTGTGTGTGTATCGAAATACTTGTACGATTATATTCTTCGATATATATATATATATATATATAATCGTACAAGTATTTCGATACACACACACATAAATATATATAATCGTACAAGTATTTCGACACACACACATATATAATCGTACAAGTATTTCGATACACACACATATATCAAGTTCAAAATAGAGGCCAGCTGCTAGAAAATAAATCTCTACATTTGAAGTCCATAAATCAAGTGATTTTTCTGTTGTTGTTCGCCTTGAGATATCAGCACGCTCTCTCCGCGCATGCTTACTCACGTCTCCTCGTGATGAACGACCTTCTTTTCATCCGAGTGATTCGTTTGCGACAAACATCGACGGATGACGTAATGAACGACCTTCTTTTCGTCCGAGTGATTCGCTTGTGACAAACACCAACGGATGACGTAGCTTCGTTTCTATATACAACTAGTTTCGTATTACTGTTTGTTTGGAATTAAGCACAAAGCTACACAATGGGCTTTCTGTGCACTGCCCACCACGGGTATCGAAACCCGGTTTCTAGCGTTGTAAGTCCGCAGACATACCGCTGTGCCACTGGGGGGGGGGCGTTTCGTATTACTATTTAAGCTTAGGTTTCCTTTTATTTTTTTATTTTTCGTCAAAGATACAAGCAAGAATAAAAACATAAAAAAAAACTGAAATACATTAAGAAATATATAGATAACAAATATCAGAAACAATGAATTATGGAATTAAAAACCAATACAGAAAATTAAACAGAATCGACAGAAAAGGCGAGTTGATAAAATTACGACAAAAAATGTGCACACAAGAAAAATTATAAAAGCAAACGAAACAACGTACTGACAGTTACGGTTTGTGTTTTAGTGGAACATTCCTGAGCATCCAATTAAGGAAAATAACAAATGTGGTGTTATAAGACTGTTTATCTCTAGTATTGAAATATAAAGAAATGTGCGATAAAACGTGTGGCATATGTGTAATAATATTATTAAGATAAATCATTATAAAGAAAAACTTAAATATAGTATAAACACTACATCTTTAAATTAATAATAATAATGAAATAAAAACAATGGAACTTTGGAGTCGATTAAATTAATGACAAATTAAAAAGTAGTTCACTTAAAATACTATTATCAAAATATGGATAAAAGACCAAGTAATAGATAATATTCCTATTTGCAACAGTTTCTTTAAAATTTGGAGATATACGAAATGATATATGAACATATGATAATGACTTTAAGAAGTAGGTAACAAATATATCTATAAAACGTAGAAAAGAAAAACAGAAAATATAAGTTCCGTAAGTGCAACAGTACCTTCTTAAAAGCTTAGCAATTATGCCTTGTAAAAGGCGTACACACCATAACAATTGTTCTTTTATCAAATGGCTTATATAATGTTCCGACCGCTTCTGTGTTTCTTGTATCCCAGCCGGTCTGATGAGTTCTGGATTGAACGAAACGCGTCATCGGCAAAGATAGATACAGTGTGGTTGGAATACTATCATTATGCGCTCTTCTAATTCTTGAAAACCCCTAAGGGACTAGATAAAGAATGTTTTGTTTAAAATTGTAATAGGCCTAATACTAATGTTTTATGACAAGTATAATTGAAATGCATTTAGGAGTTAAGAGGTAAAAGAGGTTTAGATGTCTTACAGTAATTCGTTTTAGAAAGGAGAACGGAGAGAAACGTTAGCCTTGTAATAGTGTCTTTTCACAATGCAACAAAACAAAAAAGAAACTGCAGTACAATGTAACAAATAACCAGAAGAAGTTGTAGCAAATGAAGAACTATGAAACTACTGAGAAAACACAAACGCTTCTAGATGGTCGGAACATCAAGTATACCGGAGTATAAAAGGCGTTTGAGGTTTTATTCCATTTCTAAAACTCAAATTATTTCTGGGCTAATACTCAAAAATCATGTCTGATCTTAACTACAATCAACTCAAAGTTATAACAATACAGCAATACTACTTCATTGACTTATAATTAAAAATGCAGTTTAATCAGTTGTTATTTAGCCAGATTTTTAACTAGATGTACTTCCGCAGGTTCCCCGAAAGTGTTCTGTTTCAAGATTAAATAAAACCAAAATTAAGAGTAACAAATATTTTTATTTCTTGATTTTGAAATTCATATGTCATGCTGTGTTGTAGCCTACAGAATGTATAATTCTTCTCGTGATTCATGGTGTGAGCACGTTTTACTTACGTCATGACAGTACAAATTGCAACGTTAAGCGTCTCTATGTGACGTCATTTTAGTGTCTACTGACTGACTGACTGACTGACAGACAACACACTACTGTACAGTGGTGCGAGTGGTTAAAACAGGTGACCCCTCCAGGCGTCCTTCGGCCACCTTTCGGAAAAACAATATCAAAAACAAAACTTAGACATCAAGAGGTCTTTGGCGGTCATCAAAGTAATGTAAACATCATAAGCAATGATGTTTTTGAGTAATATTAATTCAAATCTGTGTGATATTTCACGGGTCCGGCATGGCTTAATGGTTAATGTGCCAGGACTGTTAATCTGAGAATTCATGGTTGGTGAGCCATTGCTGCAAAAATGTGTTTTGCACATTGGAGTCGTACGTCCTTTATAAGTGTGTTGGTCAAATCCCATTGTTCGATCAGACAGGAAGTGGCAGTGGATACTGTTGACTATTCACCTTTTCTCTACTCTCTTAATTAAATATTATGGACGGCTATGCGCAGATATCCCTTGTGTATGCCTGGAAGAAATCCTTAAACAAACAAAAAATGTCTTCATTCGCCCACAATTTACAAAAATATAAAATTTACAAACCAAGATTATTATAACTTTTTCATATGTTTATCGAAACAACGGGTAAGTAAAGTATTATATCATTAACAGGTTAAGCTAGAACTCCAAGGAAATTATGACAGAAATCTTCGAAAGGGAGTAAGCTGTAATGGAAAAATAGTGTTCTGAAGTAACAAAATGTATAAAACAAGAATAAAAGAGGAAAAAAAGAAGAATGAGAAGTAATTATCAGTTTGAAATAAAAAAAACTGAAAAAAAACAGACCTGAAAAGACGAATTGTTAAACCATGGAAAGGAGAAGTCCAGATGGTAGAAACAAAAGAAGCATATATTTTGTTATTTTATTATATAAAAACGTCCAGTAGATGTCCAAGAAATCAAAAAGTCGTCAGTTATCGTAATCAAAAGTGTGTCTTAAAGTTTCTGATCATACAACGGGTAGAGATTTTCTATTGGACAAAACAGGAAGAAGGATCACTGCTGCATTTTTGAAGTCCGTACACCTAATATTTTCTTGTTATTTACAACCCGGTAGGCCCACTAAATCAGAGTGGAAATAAAAAAGAAACCAATATCTGTGATCTTCTATCTTCTAGTTTCTATATACATCATAATCGAGATACCAATGCTCACTCACGATCTTCTGACACGAATCCTGAGAGGCCAATATTCATGATATTTTGATTTCTTGATTCTACTTCATCCTCAAGACGCCAATATCCATGATCTGTTGCTTCCCAGTTTCCTGTATGCTGTCGATCTAGTGTTTTCCTCGACATTTCCGATTGCATAGTATATTATATAGCGGTTCCACACACACTCCTTTCACTGCACGAACATTGATTACTGCTGATTTATAGGAGCGCAATGTTCGAAGTTTCTCTTATTCTTATATTTCTTACATTTAACTTACTTTCCAGCCTAAATATCTCGCCAAATAAATGTTTTGTATCTAAAGGAAGAAAATAATGGTATCATAGGTGTTATAAAAAGATGGAACTTTCCATGCTTATGACTTTATGTTCTGCTAAGGAACATTGCAATGTTTGTTCCAAAATACATCTTGCTCCATTCATACATTCGTGCTCCAGTTTAAATAGAGAATTTTTGTTTGTTTATATGTTATTAAGCACAAAGCTACACAAAGGGTTATCTGTGCTCTGCCCACCACGGGTATCGAAACCCGGTTTCTAGCAGTACAAGTCCGCAGACATACCACTGTACCACTGCGGGGGGGGGGGGTGAATTGAATAGAGAAATATATCACATGGTGCTTTGTTACCTTATGTTTATTGAATGGCTGGATCCTGACAGCGGTTAACCGAAAGAGGTTTAGATAATTTCAAACTCTAAAAAGAAAAAGTGGATCGCCGATTTCAAACTGAAGCTCTGTTCACTAAGTTGGTAGATTATATGCGAAATTTTAATCAATAATTATATAGTAAGTTAATCTTCAATAAGGAATATGCCCCCAGTAGCACAGCGGTATGTCTGCGGACTTAAAACGCTAGAATCCAGGTTTCGATACCCGTGGTGGGCAGAGCACAGATAGCCCATTGTGTAGCTTTGTGCTTAATTATAAACAAACAATAAGGAATAGAAAAAAATTAGGCCCTCTTTGTTAAGAAATTCGTACTGCAAAAAAATCGCTGACTGAAGAAAGGGGTAAACGTGTTATAAATATATTATAAAGACGCTGAAATTGAAAAGACAGGAAATCTAACAATACTCAAGTAAAACAAAACAACAACCCTAAATAGTCTAACACTAAAGAATCCAGCAAAATCCCTCTTGTTATTAGTTGCCATTCAAAAGTGAATAAAAAAAACACTTAAAAATATCCACATGATTTAATCCAACTTCATGATCGTTTAAAGCAAAACTTTGCCGAAATTTCTGCTGTTTCCTTCTCTCGGTAGCCGAAGAGCGCACGGTTCACGTAGTGTTGCCGCGCAGTTCACGTTCTGTTGCCGCAATAAATCGTCCTCTGTAATATAATATCATGTGTGCTGTAAGAGTGACGGTCGAATCTCGGTAATCGATCAGATAAGAATAGCACAAGATTTGGCGGTGGGTATTGTTGACTAGCTGCCTTCCCTCTACTCTACCAGTTCCAAGTTACGGACATTTATCTGAAGAAAGCCAATGTGTAGCTTTGCGCGAAAATTACAAACAAACAAACGTTGTGTCAGATCGAGCATCACAAAGACATCACGGTTTATCAAGTCTCATTATAGAAAATTTATCGTCTAATAGTATAGCACGCGTTAGACTTGCAAAAATACATTTTTCTAGACAACAATCACTAAATAATTCTATGAAATTACCTAAAATATTGCTTCTGCAATACACAACACCATCTATCTCACGCTGTGTTAACAACGTCATTAGGTGCATGTTGGGCAAAGCCAGACGATATGAAAGAACGTTTTAGTAATCATAAATCTATTAAAGACATCTAACAAAAAACTTCTACACTAGCTTGGTTGTTTATTAATTACGTAGACGATTTTGATGTCAAAACTGATTTAAATTTGAAAGAAATATTAAAGTTAAAGCGGCTAATTGGATTGCCGCTTTAAGTTCTGTTTATCTCCTGATTCTGGTGTCAGACTTATTCTTCCTCGGTAAAATATCTCATTATTTTGTCTTCTTTCAGTATCAGAGAAACCCAGGTACTTATCTTTGAGTTGTATGTGAATAATTTCTGTCTTCAGATTTCAGTTTTTAAATATAGTCCTTTATATTCTATCATCATTATTGGAATTAACTGTTTTATTCATAAATACTCGCATTCCTTTTTATCTTATAAAATGCGTCTTGCATTAACTTCCAATTTCGAGGTTTCATTATATATTTTTTGTCATGAAATCACTTAAGCCTTTTTGTTTCATTTTAAATATTTCCCCTGACTCTTTCTTCTTCATTTCTAATTCTGTTGTTTTTGAATGATCCTTTTGTGTCTAATTTCACTCATACATGTGCAACATCATTGTCTAATGATGGCCGCAGTGCCACGTATCTATGGTGTCGTTAGTCGTTCATGATCTACCAATCACACTTATCATTCATCCCGGTTCACTTCTGGAGATCTTAAAGTGTAACTTATATATT
>NW_013665730.1:311363-315110 GCF_000517525.1 Limulus polyphemus | reverse complement strand
TAGCTCTCGTGTAGCTTTGCGCGAAATTCAAAACAAACAAACATATATTTTATGTTTTCCACAAGTTATTAATGTAGATTGTCAACAGTATTTTTGTTAACTAAATGTAGATTAGTAAAATTCTAAACTTCAAAAGGACTTCATTTTTAATGTTAGAAAGCAGATATATCTGTCTTCGCTCAAATATGAATTCAAAAATATACGCACGTAATAGGTCTGTTTAACATATGAAAAACTGCAGATTAATGATATGGATATTCTTATATGTTTGACAGTAGAAAGATTCAACCGAAACGAAACGCTAATAAAATGGATACCCTTCAAAACACGCAAAATTGTTTGTAATTAAGCACAAAGCTACACAATGGACTATCTGTGCTCTGCCCACCACGGGTATCGAAACCCGGATTCTAGCGTTGTAAGTCCGCAGGCATACCGCTGTGCCACTGGGAGCAACATGCAAAATAAAAAAATAAAACTTACAAATAAGTTTAGATTTACGTTAAGCTATTTTTGAATTTATTTGACTTTTACATCACAAAAATTTCGTCAAAAGCAGTAAATATAGAAGAAATTAAAATAAAAAAAACAGAAAAATATTTTGTATAGATAAACATAATTTATTCTTGTTCTTTTTAACGCAAAACTACACAATTCACTGTCTGTGTTCTGTTCACCGCAGGGAACCGAACCCCCGGATTTTAGAGTACAAAGTTTGTAAATTTACTACAAGCCCGCAATATTAACTATACATATCTTGATACGGTAGAATATCCTAATAAATCCTAGTCTCTGGCCTTTACGTATTAAATAGATTGAAATAGAGTGATGAATTCTTCCAAAATTGTCCCCAGTGGGACAGCACAAAAATCCGGGGTTCGATACCCCGAGCTGGACACAGCAGATAGCCCACTGTGTCTTTGCTCTAAAACAAATAACAATTTCCAAAATGAACAATGAATAAAAGCATAAATTTAAAAACTCAAATAATTATACCTTACGACCTTCAAAAACCAATCCTGTAAAACGTCATATCCGAAAAGTCTTTCAATTTATAAAGTAACGTTCTTAAAATGTTAAAAACGTAAATTAATAAATGTTGTGAATGCCGATAATAAAACGTTTTTATACAAGAATTATCGCTCTTTATTTCGTGTGATACTGAAAACCTAGCGCGATCTTACGATAGAAATTGAGGGCCTAGCATGACCTGTTGGTGATGGTGCTCAACTCGTAATTTGTAGGTCGCAAGTTCTAGTCCCATAACCTTTCAGACGTGGGGGCTTTATAAGACGGTCAATGCCACTTTTCGTTAGTAAAATAGTACAAGAGTTGGAAGTGGTTGGTGTTTACCACTTCTAGATAAGGGACGGCCAGTGCAGATAAACCACGAGTAGCTTTGCGCTAAATTCCACAAAATAATCTTTCCCTCTGATTGATAACCCAAATAATAACCCCAAACACAACCATTATTTTTCTGTTCACAAAAATATATCAGCGATCTCGGACAAGAAAGATACCGCGAAATGTCCCATAAAGAAATGCCTCTGACAGAACTGCGTTATGATTGCATCTCATTACCTTTCATAACATTACTATTTATTCATCTTCACATCTCTTGGTGTGTATATACGATTGCATTTTATATTAAAAGTGCCCTTCCCACCTTTGGTACGACATTGATATTATTAAATTCAGTACATTCAGAACATACAATGGATATACTCTAATGAATAGTGTATCTATTAGTTAAAAATAACACAGACCTATGATGGTTTTATTGTCTTGAAATTTTTATATGTTCTTCAGTAATTCCTGTACACTGAATCCGAAAATTATATCCATTTTTCTCCATAATGTACAAATTTTTCACAAAACTTCATATGTTTAAAATGTTGACAATCGCTGGCTATATATTTCTCTAAACCAATCGCGACGTGAGAGTCTTATCGAACGTTCTAGAACCCACGAGAAACACACTGCTATATAAATGCTTAACAGGCCGCATGACGTGTCATTTCTGGATAGTATTTGTTAGTGCTTGCACTTTGATATAATCTTTTTCTTTTCAATATTATTTATTCGTCACTATGGCAACAACAGATTATGTAAATGACCCCAACATATTCTGTTTTATTTGTGGTAAACTTGTTGTATAAAGAAGCAATGGCCGCGCATTGTCAGCCTGACACCAGGATCGAAAAACATTGACCGTGAAAGTTTGGTTCACACAAAGAAATTCCTATTTCCTCCACTTCACATAAAACTGGGCTTCATGAAGTAGTTTGTAAAGGTCTTAGACAAAGATGGCAACTGTTTCAAGTATCTATGTGGGCAATTCCTAGTTCTTTCAGAAGCGAAACTTAAAGAAGGGATTTTTGTTGGGCCTCAGATTAGGAAATTAACTTCGGATGAACAGTTCGAAAGTTGAAAAAGAAGCGTGGATTGTCTTTAAAGATGTTATTGACAAAATTTTTAGGAAACAACAAGGACTCAAATTATGAAAATATTGTCAACAACATGCTCGATAAATTCAAAGAGTTGGGTTGTAATATGAGTTTGAAAGTTCATTTCTTACACTCACATATTGACTATTTCCCTGAAAATTTCGGTGCCGTCAGCAAAGAACAAGGGGAAAGGTTTCATCAAGACATCAGGGAAATGGAGAGGAGGTATCAGGGAAGGTGGAACATCAGCATGATGGCTGATTTCTGCTGGTCATTGAAACGAGATGCTCTAGACGCAATACATAAAAGAAAGACCACAACACATAGTTTTGAGACTAAAAGACGTAGATTTCACAAAAAAAAGTCTAGATGAATGAGCATGCATATTCGTTTAACATCAATGTTCTTCCCTTTTCTTCAGTTTGTTTGTATTTTTGTTAACAAACATAATAATAAAAAATGTTCATTGTGGTAAACGAAATAATAATTTGATCTACGTAAGAGTTTTTTTTCCCCCGATTTGTAAAAAATCCTTACGTGATAGAAAAAATAATAATATTATTTTCGAAATCTGCGTAGCTGAACTATTGAAAATCTGCCATTAAAACCAAAACAACTTTTACGAAGTTTAAGTCCGCAGGTCTGTATAATTAGCCTGAAATGTTAACATAAATAACCTACAATCTGTTATGAAACTAAATATCCATAACAGTTTAACACGTATATGATATATTGCTACTTGAATGTTTATAATATTATCTTAAAAATCAGATCACTTTTGTGATCATAATGGAAGATCGAGTATAATATTCCCCTGGTGGCTAAAGTCTGAAGGATTATAATGCTAAAAATCAAGTTCTGTTACCCATAGTGCACAGCGCACAGACAGCCCCTTGCGCTTAACAACAAATAAACTAGAATGATAACGCAGGCCTGTCATGGATATTCCTGTAAAGAACATTTCGCGATACCTTTTTTTCGTTCGAGGTATCAGAGAAGATTCGTTGGCGCCATCTAGTGTCTTGTTGTTCTTTATAAATGTTCTCTTGTTTTTAATGTCATGTAAAATTATTAGCATAAAATACAAATTTCAATATTACTACATTTAAGTTTTACATTTTTAACCAAAACTGAATCTCTTCACGGCCCATTATAGAATCAACGAGTGTTAAAGTTTGTTTAGTTTCTGAATTTACACATTTAACATAGTGATGCTAGTGTGTCCATTTCACCATGTAAATCGTTGAACACTAGATTACGGTTTATTTCATGAACTATATCTGGTGCATAAAGCTTTACT
>NW_013665730.1:303243-311101 GCF_000517525.1 Limulus polyphemus | reverse complement strand
ATTATTATATTATACTATTTTTTAAACAGATCATTCACTTAAATATAAGCTACACACTACATCAAATTTTCACAAATATTCAAACATATGTAGGAAAACAATTTTTACTAGTATTTATATATATATATATATATTTGTAATTCTTTAGTTAGCAACGAAATGTGCATAGAAAGAAGTCACTACTTCAGATATTATTGCTCGGTACACTAGATGGTGCATAAAAAAAACAGAAAGGCCACAAGATATCGGGAACACCGTTCGCATGCTACCTATTTCAAAATGAATTTAACTTAAAACAGCGAATGATAAATTAATGAAACAAAATAATATACAACAGTATACTAATGAACTATCATTCGATGCCAAACACAGCTGAACATAACATTTAGCTTGTATTTGTAACGAACAAATTAATGAGTTTGTTTTGGAGAGTTTACCGAAACATCGGAATCAATTTTCAAGGACAACACTAGGAACTTGCTGCTATTACTCGCATTTGGCATTGTTTTTAAATCCATCTCTATATACACTTGTGTAGGATATTCTACTGCAATCCAAAACAAAGAACATCATTTTGTTATCCAATATAGCTTCGTCTTCTGGAACTTTCCATGAGGTATAATTAAGAAGACTTTACCCAATATTTTTTTGAGGCTTTGTTATGAAAATCAATAATCTGTTTTCTTATTGTAATACTAAACGTAACATTTTATTGTTTGCTATTTTTGGGGATGATGCAGAAAACTGACCGAAAATGCATTTTATAGCCTCTTTTGGTAAGTTGAAATATATATTTATTATTGCCTTATTTTATAAAACTAGACTGTATGTTATAATGTTTCTGCTTTAGGTTACTACGAACCATAGTTTATTTGTTACTGGAATTATTAAAACTAACCCTTCAGGAAATTACAATAAAAAAACCCACGGTTGTTTCGTTTCGACGTATTTATAAAATTTATGTAGTATGCTTCTTCTTGAAAATGGTAAAGAAAGTCATTGGTGCAGTTAATATTCGGGATTACTTTAGCAACTCAAAAGTTTGATTGTTCTTGACGTTACTGTATGGAGGCCAAAGGCGCACTTTTTTGTTATGATTGTTATTCAAAGTTTTCTAATAACTATTATATAAAACGGTAAATATATTTACTTCCGGAAGTTATTAAAAATACTTAACTGTATGTTTCTTCGTGGAGTTACTATGAAAAACTCGAAGGATTATTCTACAGGATTTTAATGAAAACTCTAAAAACGCTGTTTCCTCAGTTTTGTAGAGCTGATAAAAAATCAACATTATATATATATATATTGATTTTGGAAAATAAACAGTATCATTATCATTGACATAATCATAGAAAACTAGATGCAATTTTGTTTTAAGGATTAGTTAAGAATATTGTATGGTGTGTGTTTTTTTTAGTTGTGTTAGAAAACTCAATGACGTATTCTTTTATGCATTGAACCATATAAGCTCTGAAGTTACCATTGTTTTTAGCATTATTAACGAATATATCCATTAGTTAGTTTATTTTTGGAATAACAGTGAAAGCTCTGTGATATATCCTTCCTTATATATAGGTTACGATTGTTCGTTGGGTATTTTTATAATAAAACTTTATTTACTGATTTGTTATCGTAGAAATTATTTGGAAGTTTTAGCCAGTTGTCTTAGAATCTGTGGTATAGAATCAGAAAGTAATTTTTCAGCGTGAGATGCACCTTATGGGCTAAATGGTCAGAACGTCAGAGGATTCAATTATATCCGATCCGTGTCTAAAGTTGACTTACTGGCTAGAAATAGAGCAGAAAATCAGCATCATTCTCTGCCACAAAAGATTTGTCCAATTCTTTAAAAAAATATCCGGAATGACTGTCACTTTCTTAATGCATATTTAGTGGCATCGCGGCGCGAATCTGTGTTAACCTTTATGCCACTGTCTGGTCCTACAACCTGCAGTCTCAGTGAACAGACAGCTATTAGAATTTATAACTGTAGTTAACTGTATGTAAAAAAGCGGTTGGTCCCTGGTCAGTCTCTAAGTCATTAGAAAATTATTGGAGTGAGGGAGCATAGCGGCTACCTTTCTAAGTTCAGTCAGTATGGAAAATACAAAAACCTCTGTGGTTATGAAACACTATAATCAGATATAAGGGAATAAGGTGTAATGTCCTGAAGAAAAAGGAGCAGTTTGGCGAATGTTTGGGAAAAGAATATAATAACAGGAGTTCAACGAAAATGATGAGATGGGAAGAAATGAAAGACCAGGTCAGATGTGAGAGACAAACCGATAAACTCCAGTAAAAAATTAAAAACCTATTAAAAAATTTATGTGTTATTGATTACCGCCATTAAACATCAGTTTGTTATGTTTACATTGGTAGATATAAGTACAACATAAATAAAGTTGATCCACATATGAAAAGACAACAAAGTGCGAATACAGCACGATTGTAACACTGCCACTAGTGTCAAAGAGATATGTTGTTAATAAGTTTAATTTAATCCATTTCCAATATTATAAAAGAGAAGAACACCTTCTTGTTTAGAAACCTATACTAACATATCTGTAAGGATCACAATCCCTTGTCTCTGAATTTACTTCACACGTCTGTTAAAACTCATATCAGTTCACAAGTATAAAAATCCTCACATATAACTAAATTACTTGTGGAAATTATCACAATACTCTACCTTCATTGAACGGTTCATGGACTGTTTCAAGTAATTCTAACATAAAAAAAAGATATACTAGTTTATGAAAGAAAACACAGTAATAGAAAGTTTCGACTTCAAACCAAAATATTTACGGTTTGTTACATAGGCAACGGACCAGCAGACAAAACAGCAGTTAACGAGGCTTAGTTCCGCCAAGAAGCAACGTAGCTTAAAATTTTCGCTGACGCTGAATCACAGACTTCTAATCTAATCAGAGGCATCGCTAGGCACTGGTACAAGGGGCCCGTGCCCCAATTCTATTTGACAGTGCCTCAAATCTTCAGTTCATGTCTTAAAAAATAATAATAAAAAAACCATGATCGATAACATAATGAAACATAATTTCCCATGCCTATGGGCCCGAGCCCCAAATCTTTTAAGTACTTAACGACACTTGCAGTTTTATTTGTTTGTTTTAGATTTCGCGCAAAGCTACACGAGGGCTATCTGCGCTAGCCATCCATAACTTAGCAGTGTAAGACTAGAGGAAAGGCAGCTAGTCATCACCACCTACCGCCAATTCTTGGGCTACTCTTTTACCAACGAATAGTGGGATTGACCGTTACATTATAACGCCCCCACGGCTGAAAGGGCGAGCACGTTTGGTGGGACGGGGAATCGAACCCGCGACCCACACATTGCAAGTCGAGCGCCATAACCATCTGGCCATGCCAGGCCCTGAAGTCTTTGAATTGAATCACAGTGTTAATGGAGACTTCTAATACCATATTCTCATACTTTTAGTGTTTTTAGTATAATAATGGTATTAGTGGAGAGTTTTAATGCCGTATTCTTATACTTGTAGTGTTTTGGATTGAATCACAATGTTATTGGAGACTTCTAATACCATATTCTTATACTTCGAGTGATTTTGGTCGAATCACGGTATTAATGGAGACTTCTAATACCACATTCTTATACCCGTAGTGTTTTAGATTGAAGCACAGTGTTATTAGATATTTCTGATACGATATTCTTATACTTTAAGTGTTTTTGGTAAAATAACGGTATTATTGGAGACATCCAATACCGTATTCTTATACTTGTAGTGTTTTGGATTGAATCACAATGTTATTGGAGACTTCTAATATCATATTCTTACACTTCTAGTGTTTTGGGTCAAATCAGGTATTAATGGAGTCTTCTAATACCGTATTCCTATACTTCTAGTGTTTTGTACTGAATCACTGTGTTATTGGAGATTTCTAATACTGTATTCTTACACTTCCAGTGTTTTGGGGGGCGACGGAAGAGAGAGGACGTTGAAAAGTTAAGCTCTTATAGATTTCTGAATATTATATAATATTAATATTATAATTTGTAGTAATTTTTAGAATAACTAGATATAGTAAGATTAGTAAATAAAAGTAAGACGGTCAAAGTTTTAACTTAGAGTTTAATGGTGTAAATTTTACTACAACGTTAAAATAGGCTTAGTACGTGTAACGGTACTTTAGGCTTAGGTATATTTCAACTTACTGGTAAGTCGTAAAACAGGATAAATACATTGTTTTATTAAATAAATACAATCTAAAACTAGTTTATTTTATCTTGGTGTTTTAAAGATTATCTTATTTACTTGAACGTAGATACATTAGTTTAAATTCAGCCTATAGTTATAGGCAGGTTATAATATAAATCAGGCTAAATACATATTATCATTAACATTACGTATACATCAAAGACTTCTAGGCAGGTTATAATATAAATCAGGCTAAATACATATTATCATTAACATTACGTATACATCAAAGACTTCTAATAAAGTTCTATTTCTAAGTTCTATATAATTAAAGATAAACTTTATTACTTTAGTATAAAGAAAAACTAATAATAATAATATAATTGGTTCTTAAACGTTAGGCTTAACAGAAAGAGTATTAACAATAGGTTACTGGTATTTCGTATAAAGTATTTGTTTATTTTCAGGCTATAAGTATAAATACAATGGTTAAGACTAGTGTAGGAGTTAAGCGTTCACAGTTTGTTTGGTATAATGGGCAATGAATGGGTTTTATTTGGAAACTTGGGACCGGCATGTACTTTTAGGGAAGCTATTAATGAAGATGTGCAATTTTTATGTAGAGTTTGTAGGTTGGAGGCTATCCTAATTAAAGTAGAGGCAATAGATAAAGATAAGTGTAGACTGTGGGAAATGGTAGCAGGATTTCAAGAGGAGCTTAAATTGTTACATGCAAGGAATACATCAGCTAACAATGACTTTCAGGAAGTTAGAGAGAGTACTATTAGGACTAAAAGTAGTGAGTTTAATTGTAATGAGCCTATTCTATTGAGCAACAATTTTCAGCCCTTGGCTTCTCCAGACGAGGAATTATTGGAGGGAAGGAAAAACAAAGAGTAAGAGAAGGATGTGGATGATAAGGATGATGCCTTGAAAAAACATGTGGATAGGATAGTCTGTGGAACAAATAGGGAGAAAACAATACGATTACGCTACCCAGGGGCACAGGTGGAGGATATAACTGACAGAGCAGGAGATATAGTAAAGGGGGCTAGCAGAGATGCAGTTTTTGTGGTGCATGTATGGCTAATAATGTAGGGAAAAGTAGGTCAGACGAGCTAATTAATAAGTACAAGGGGTTGATAAAGGCATTTAAAGAAAAAGGCCATCACTTCATTTTATCAAGGATACTGCCCATAATTAACTGTAAGGATGAATTTATAAGTGGGTCACTAGGGCTAAATGCTAGGCTTAGGTTAGTACTTAAGAATGAGCAGATTGGCTGGTTAGACTTGTGGGATCAGTTCTGTGGAAGAAGGGAGATTTTTGGAATGGATGGTTTACATTTAAATATGATAGAGCCTGGTTTGTTTGCTAGGGTTATTAACTCATCTGTAAGAGAAGCTTAAAACTAGAACTAGACAGTGGTGAGGGCCAGGACAAACTAAATGCAAAAAGAATAAGAGGCAGAGAA
Source organism: Limulus polyphemus (assembly GCF_000517525.1). Classification (NCBI taxonomy): domain Eukaryota; kingdom Metazoa; phylum Arthropoda; class Merostomata; order Xiphosura; family Limulidae; genus Limulus; species Limulus polyphemus. Next base: position 305,449 of record NW_013665730.1, on the reverse strand, counting down.
AGCTTTAGCATGGGAAATTAGTATAAAAGTAATTATAAGGATAGGTTTAATTGTTACTATTGTAATGCTAGAAGTATAAGAAATATAATAGATTATCATAGAACACAGGTAGAAATGGATGATTTTGATATAATGGGAATAACTGAAACATGGTTAAAAGTAAATGATTTTGATATAATGAGAATAACTGAAACATGGTTAAACGGAGATGATTTTGATATAATGGGAATAACTGAAACATGGTTAAACGGAGATGATTTTGATATCATGGGAATAACTGAAACATGGTTAAAAGTAAATGATTTTGATATAATGGGAATAACTGAAACATGGTTAAACGGAGATGATTTTGATGACAGAAATTTCTTTGAAATACAGGGTTACCGGCTATTTAATAGGGACAGAGTACTAAAGAGAGGAGGAAGAATGGATTTATATGTGAAATGTGAGTTACATCCTGTTGAAGTTGAGAATATCAAAGATAACAGAAAGAAGATTGATTTCATTTGGGTGTCTATTAGTGGATATAAAGAGAGAAGACTTTTAGTACAAATTTGTTACAGACCACCAAATGCTACTGATGAAATTAGTGCGAAACTTTACAATGAGATTAAGATTTCAGCTGTTAATGAAGTCATAATTATGGGTGATTTTAATTTCAGGCATATAGATTGGAAATTATAAAGTCAAACCATGAGAGAGAAAGGTTTTTGGAAACTGTTCAAGATGACTTTCTTTACCAATTAGTCAAGTGCCCTATTAGAAACAATGCTATTTTAGATTTATTGTTAACTTCAAATACAGAAATTATCGAAACGGTTTAAATTGGGGAACATCTGGGAGCAAGTGATCATTGCTCTATTAGGTTCAATGTTTTGATGCATATGGAGATAAGGAATAACGATATTTCGATTACAAATTTTGAAAGGATGCAACAAGAAATATATGTTGTGAATTGTGCAGCTGAATTATTTGGAGACACTGAACAGTTGTGGATTTTTTTTTAATATTCAAGGAAAACATATTCCTTATAGAATTAAAAGAGTAGCTGCAAGTAAAAGACCGGGTGGGCTCACAAAGAGTATAAGAGACAAAATTAAAGAAAAGCGCCCCTGAGTGGCACAGCGGTACGTTTGCAGATTTACAACGCTAGAAACCGGGTGCCGTGGGGGCAGAGCACAGATACCCCATTGCGTAGCTTTGTGCTTAATTGGAAACAAACAATAAAGAGAAGCATAAGAAATTTAAGAAATTTAAATTGACTAGCATGACAGGATATTTAGAATAGTATAAAAAATCAAGAAAGTTGGTGAAACAGGTAATTTGAACATCAAAAAGGATGTATGAGAAAAGGTTGGCTGAAAATGTATAAAGTAGAGATTTATTTTAATACATTAAGAGTAAACAAAATGCTAGGATGGGGGTAGGACCTTTGAAGGATTTCTACTATCAAAGATTTGAGCAGTATTCCACATCTTGAACAGTTGATAGATGGAAACGAGATGACTGCATTAATTATAAGCTGGTTAAGAAAGAATTGGGAAGTTTAAAGAACGATAAGGCTCCTGGGCCAGATAATATTTCTCCAATGGTTTTGAAGGAGGTTAAAGATTGGATATGTGAGCCATTTGCTACTATTTTTTGGCAGTACTTGAATATTGGGCAAGTACCAGAGGCTTAAACATCAGCTAATGTAACTCTTCTTTTCAAGGGAGGTGATAAAAATTGTCCCATTAATTATAGACCCATTAGTTTTACATCAGTTGTGGAAAAAGTTTGGAAAGTCTGATAAAAGATGCTTAGCAAAGTCATTTAACAAAGCTTAGAATTTTATTTGATAGTCAACATGGTTTAACTAAGGGAAAATCTTGCCTTACAAATCTTTTGATATTATTTGAAAAGGTAACTGTTTATGTAGATGAGGGTAAGAGTGTAGATTTGATGTATCTGGATTTTCAGAAAGCATTTGACACGGTGCCACATACAAGGCTTGTAAAAAATCATCTCTATAGATGTGGGGGATAAGTTAGAAAATGGGATAGAAGAGTGGGTAGATGGAAGAAAGCAGAGGGTTATTAGAAATGGAGTTCAGTGAAACTGGATTAATGTCACAAGTGGGGTACTTGCTCTTTTTGATTTACATCAATGACATAGATGAAGGAATGGCCAATGAATTACTTAAATTTCCAGATGATATTAAGGTTTT
>NW_013665730.1:299935-302293 GCF_000517525.1 Limulus polyphemus | reverse complement strand
GATTTACAAAAGGATTTAGATCATTTAGCGAGTTGGGCAAATAAATGGCAGATGGGTTTTAATCATAATAAATGCAAGATAATGAATTATAAGTATGATATGGATGGAAATAACCTTAATAGTGTTATGAAGAAAAGGGATCTTGGTGTAATAGTCGATCAGTCTCTAAAGCCATCCAAGCTACAGTCAGGATGCAATATGTTCTGAGGGGCTTTATGCTGAGAAACTTTGGGAACTCCTGCAGTAACCAACAATATTCTTTTACATATGGATAATATATACGAATAAATAATCCTGTTTTAAGCTTAAGTAAACCATTTTAAGGCTTGGAAACCTTTGCGGAATATACCCTACCTAAGTAATCTTGTTTTATGCTCATCAAGGCTGTTTTAAGGCTGTTGCTAGTGGTAAGGCAAATAGGATTTTAGGTTGTATCTACAGAAACATTTAATACAAGTCTAAAGAGGTTATAATTTCCTTGTATAGGTCACTGGTTAGGCCACATTTGGAATATTGTGTTCAGTCTTGGGCTCCTTACCTTAGGAAGTTGAATTGTTGAAAATGGTTCAGAGAAGGGTTACTATAATGGTGCCTGGGATGGAGGAGTTGTCATACGAGAAGAGGTTTAAATCTCTCAAATTATTTTCTCTTCAAAAAGAAGAGTTAGGGGGGATCTGATTGAGGTGTTTAAGATTGTAAAGGGAATTGATAGTGTTAATGCATCATCTTTTTTCATACTTAACAGTGAGAATAGTACGTCTATGGGACACAAATATAAATTTTGGCGGGGTAGTAGTCATTTTCAGCTAAGACAGTTTTATTTTTCTAACAGAGTTGTTGGCCTTTGGAATGGGTTGCCTTCGGATGTTGTGGAAGCAGTAAATGTAAGTGAATTTAAGAGAAAGCTTGATAAGTACAAGAATGATAAGGGAGGGATTTATAATTTTTTTAAATTTATTTATTAATAGTTTCAGTTTAGTGTAGAAGATGGAACAGCCAAGACAGCCGTTATGTTATCACGGTATTAAGGGAGACTTCTAATACCGTATTCCTATACTTCTAATGTTTTGCATTGAATCACAGTGTTATTGGTGACTTCTAAAACCATATTTTAATACAGTATATTTATATTCTAGTATTTAGTTTGGTCGAAACACGGTATTAGTGGAGACTTCTAATACCGTATTCTGATACATTTGCAGTGCCTGCATTAAATCATAGTGTTATTGGAGTCTTCTAATGCTGTATCCTTAAATATATTTGTAGTCCTTGTATTAAATTGTAGTGTTATTGTAGACTTCAAATACTATATTTCTGTACCTGTAGTGTTTTGGCTTGAATCACAGTGTTATTGTAATGTTGTATTTAAATAGTTATTTATTACTTTATTACATAGCCTTATATATATTGGTATTTTAAAAACCCTACATCATTCCATGTCTAACAAAATCGTCACAACCCTTAGTAGTAAATCAGTGTAAGTTTTGTTCATTACTCGAGAAATAATAAGCAATAGATCGGCTCTGGTTATAACCATACATGCAATTAGTGTAGCTTTTTCATAAATCATAAAATAATGGACATAACTTTAATAGTGGCTTATAAATCGGGCGTTAATAAGCAAATGTTAAACTATAACAAACGTGATAAATACGGATATGACTGAATGTAAGAATGTTTAACCTTTGACCAATAAAAGGCCAAATAGTAAATAATGAAAACATCCGAAAACAAGCTGGTTTTTTTAGATTCCAGCACAAATCTTATCACTTCATAAGAACTTGAAATAATACTAATTTTTGTGTTATGACTAAATTAATATTGAGAGCCGGATAGAATTACATTAGAGGCCGAATCTACAATACTTGTTAATGAATACTTCGATTAAAACTATACATAAAACTATAAGTCGATGTGGAATCAAAACAATCAGAACACAGCGTTTTAATGTTCAGTTTCTGTAAGCAAGTGTTCGTTGAAGTGCAGAGTCATTAAGGAAATAATCAAATGTATCATGGCATAGTGAAAGACTCAGTCATGCATGAAATGGATGGAGAGAGAAGATGGTAAGATAAAAAACATGGAACCACAAAAGAAATAACTTACTGTATTCGAATATTTGAAAACCGGTATACAAGAGAGTATTTTAATCTGTAAGGAATACGTATAATTCAGGTTCAGATTAGTAGGACAGTTCATTATGCCGTCTTATGTTATTTTTTCGTATACAGACTGGCCTCTTACAGGCCTTGCTTTCGTGGATTGTTCTTCATTTCTTATAGTAGCTAACTTGAGTAATCGTGTTTTGTGCTAAAAAAAAACAACAATTAATAAACTGGATATTCAGTTTGGCCGGAT
>NW_013665730.1:286884-299487 GCF_000517525.1 Limulus polyphemus | reverse complement strand
CAGATTGCGAGTCGAGCACCCTAACCACCTGGCCATGCCGGGCCCACAACTATACATACTCATCATAATCCTATGCAATTCGATATAGCACGATACGGTGCTTAAACTGTGGGATTCAAATGAAAGTATGCCTACCTTATACTATATAATAAGGTGCAAAATAATTATTACAAATTTCATAAATTTTAATCGAGTAATGTACAATGAACAGAAAAGAATCCCCATAGGAAAATCCCGGTTTTGGTTTGTCGTGAATTTTGCGCAAAACTACACGAGGGCTATCTCTGTTACCCGTCCCTAATTTAGCAGTGATAGACTAGAGAGAAGGCAACTAGTCAACACCACCCACTGCTGACTCTTAGGACACTCTCTTACCAACGAATACTAGGATTGAATGCCCCATTATAACGCTTCCACGGCTGAAAGATCGAGAATGTTCGGTGAAAAACCTGGCGACGACCATGGGAGTAAATCACCAGCGATTTAGTAGATCTGCTCAGCTTAAATAATGGCATATTCTTTTCATGGCACGAAGAAATATTTCATAGATATCTAACAATGACTAATAAGTTAACGAGTACATCCAAGGTTATTAATACAAAACAAATGTTCGATATCAACGTATAACGGATATCCAAAATATCTTAATGATATTCAAATGTGCCAAGACTTGATGCTTAAACGTGTAAAATGAAATATTTTTTTCTATGTTAATTTCCATTATTCTAATGCCTGATCTCTTTAATCTGATCATAAGAGAAATCAATCCTGTGTGATTCCGTACTGTATATCGCCTCCCATTCGTCAAAACGAGAAATAAATGCTACGCGACTTCATCGTTGATATACGTGACGAGTAATATTATTTTCAAGATACTTAGGATGTGACTTAGTTGTGTTTTGCCTCCACATCAACCTCTCTCTCTATATATATATATATCTAAATGTGCCCTGAAATAATTTTCTTTCTACATATCGTAGAAAATGATTGAATGATTTCTCAACAACGATTTTCTTATGAGGGTTCGTTTCTGTTCACCATACATCTTCCATATATACGTGTACGTGTATATATGGATACACGTAAAACTGCACGTGTTATGAGGAAAAATCGATGACGAACAAGTAATTTTGAAGTAAGTATTCATGCAAGTTTTTAAGATACAGCAGATTATTAACTACTCATTATTTGATTGAAGTTTATGTGTACGTCACAAGTACGCTATGTAAGTTTCTTTTGAATAATTGTTTTGGACCTTATTATATAATGTAATGTAAACATAATGATCCCTTTAGTTTAAACACTGTATCGTACTTTATCGAACTGATGTACATGTGAACAAACAGCGACAGCCTTCTGAAGCGCATTTAGTTGCCACAGCGTAAATGAAAGAATGAAGAATTTATCTTAGACTAAACGTGATTTTACAGGATGATGCTTTTCTGGTCAATAAAGTGTAAACCAGCATGATGGTTGTATTAAGAAACGGGATCGCTGACAGTTGAAAATCTATCAATGCTTAACCAGTTACCTTTCTTATGTACTTACTTACTTCTCTAATCTTAAGGTTGGATTGGAATCTAAAGTATGATCAAGTAAGGAAAAGGTTTAGCGATGGACTGCTTTATATCACGAACTATATAGTTTCAGGCGTGGTTGTTTGATATGGGAAAATAATTTAAGTTGGCTGGTTTTATTAAATCAAGATGTGAAAGGAAGCGTGTGTACATTATAAATCCTATACTGCATAAAATTGATAAATATTTTTGCGAGCTTTGCACTAACTTCGAGACCCACCAAACTGAACAAATACTTCCACAAGAGCATTTTATAGAGATGTTAATCCAGTGCAGCTGGGTCACTAGTGATATAATATATAAACATTTACAGTTGCAGTGTATAAGGACAACAGAGCATAGAATAAAATAAGAATTTTAAAAAGATCTCAAACAGCATAAACTAAAAAGGAAATTTCCATTTCACGAAGCTGGTACGTAGGTCCGAGAGCTAACAATGATTACGCCTTTGTAACTCTTGAACAACACATGGATAAGTTTATAATCAAAATATCATAATTCAATTGATCTTATTACTATGACACAATTCGAATAGCATTATAGCTACAGAGTCAAAAATTAGCTTTAATCACAATTTTGAATGTCACGATATCGTTTCCTCTTAAGTCAAAATATTTAATTTTATGTAGATATTATACAATAACGAAACGTAATTTGACGAGATTAATACCCAATATGCATTCAGCTAGTACGATACTAATGAGTTTAATTAGCAAATCACTTAAGAGTAGTTTACTTCAGACCCAGCTGAGCAACATAATATGTATGTATATCTATCACAGGAGTTGAATTCAGTTGTCAACTATTTCCAAAATCTAAGTCTCTAGTTCTTCGTTATCCAGAAGAACGTACAGAGCATCACAAAGTAAATTTCGACTGCAATTTTGAAATATATATACATGTTAAAGTGATTGATATATTAAACTGTTCAATGAGCAATATATTGTTTTCTTAATATAAGATTAAAACTTGTCAAACACTGCAATGGGGTGTTTTTTAAACAGTTAGATGCTGGGCTTAGATGCATAACGCTAGTAAATGGTATATCCCATAGAATAAGTGTTTATATCTTGAATATACATATTTCTTAAGCATACTTTATACAAACGTATTATGCGTATACTATAGTATCAGATGAAACATAGATGATTAGGAAGATAACAATAACTGTTGTTCTTAAAGAATTCCTTGAAAGGACAGAAACTAAATTATCTTAAGTCTTTATATAGTATCAGATACCTTTCATTTTTACAATAAAAAAGTCTAAAGAAAAAATGCGCAAACAAATAATATCTGGAAAGTTTTAACTTAAATTCCAGTCACGAACGAGATGGAATTTAATAAAAACTAACATTGTTGAAATTAAATTTAAAAGTTACAATGCTTCAAAAGAAACCGGAAGAAACTGATGACTTTGAATTCATGAATATGTAGGAAAGAAGTAAGTTGACAGTGATATTCTTGAAATTATTAAGCACAAAATTGTCATTATACCTGATATTCTAGAAAAACCTGGAGTCCTGTATAGTCTAGATGAACTACATAATCTTCAAGCTGCAAAGAACTCGAAGAAATAAAAACTGTAACTAATTAGTTATACTTCAGAAAACAAATCGGAATCCTCAATAGCCGCGACACTTGAAATTATATTAGGCAGGATTAGAGTAAATTGATGTATGATACCTTTGTTTCCCTTTTTATTAGCTATATTTTTGTGCGCCAGCAATACCAAGCGTGGGGTGCGCGTATACCCGATTCGATTTTATTACTTATCAGTATCTCTACCAGCCTACCATCAAATTGAAATTCTTTTAGACAGGAGTAGAGAAAATTAAAATATGAGACCTTGGGCGTGGTCAAATACATCAATCGAAAGGATTTGACCTCTTGAGTGGAAAACTGTAATTAGATCTTAAATCGGTCAATAGATGACGGAGATGTGAGCTAGATGTTTGTACTTGAAAAAAAAAGTCAGAGCGGTTCTATAAGCCGCTCAGCCGCATCTAAAAATCATAATCGGATATTTTAAACATTTCTAAATGGTTTGTTTGTTTCTGTTAGTGCAAAACTACACAATTTTATAAAGGGAATTGTTCTAAAGAATCGAATTGACATTCAACTAGAGCTTACAATCTATAATATTAAATAGAGCCATTATCCGAGTCCGATCGTGGCCTGTGATTAACGTTCTCAGATTGTAAATCCGAAAATTCATGGTTCGTGATCCATTCTCGCAAAAACACGCTCCGCACTTTGGGGGCTATGGTAATTATGGCCAAATATCACTATTCGATCAGTCAATAGTAATCCAAGAGTTGGTGGTGGGTGCTACTGACTAGCTGCCTTTTCTTTAGTCTGTATCATTTAAAATTAGGGACGGCTATACACAGATATCCTTTGTGTAGCTCTGCAGTAAATTCCAAAATAAATGAATACACCGTTGAAGACAATTTCCTAATAAAGTTATTGGTGTAGCAGCAATCGGTTAATTTAAACTCATAGAAGCACTCTTTTGCTCTATCTTAGGCAGAATTGTGGACAATCGCATCAATGGATGACGACAAAGCAGGGTGTGCACGTGGTATTGTCATGATTACAATACGTGCATCTTCTCGTTTAGTGATCTTATGTATGTTTGTTCGAATGGATTCAAATAAGGTAGGATTCGCTCCTTCACCATAAAAATGTCACCGTTAATCGATGAAGATTGAACAACAAAATACTCAGACTCGTATCGATATTTCATTATCGCCTTCTTGGTTTCTCTTTTGTGAACGTTTAAAATAAGTCGACAGTTATGGTTTCTCGCTAGTTCCCAGTACTTCTTTATTAGTGCAGGATGCCGTAAAACTTAATTAACCCTCAGAGCTTTGTAATAATTTAGTTAATTAGAATGTTTCGTTATTATTTGACTTTTTAATTAAAATTAACAATATTCAATATGTATGATATTACAACACAATAACACGGATATTAATTATGGTGCCATAAATTCCCACTTAGAAGAGTGTATAGCAGCATTTGAGCTAGATTTTATTTATTGTACGTCGCTGCCGACGAAGCTTTTTCCTCAATACCAGAGCTTAGCAGACCGGCTAGGTTACAACATTCAGTGTCTTAGTTCAAATTGATGATGCTTTGCCAGCTTAGACATTACACGCCATAGGACTTGATCGACTGTTATAAATTTCTTTCCAACTAATACTTTGTAGGTTTTAACTCAGCCAGCTTGTTGAGCTCTGCAGTTACTCAGGCCTATGGTATACCGTAAGAGGTCAATAATATCCGCAGCACCCCATCCATTACTACATCTCCAGACATTATTTTTTAAGACAGTGTACGTGAAGATCATCGTTACGTTTTGTTTTAAGAAAACCGGTTTTTAAAAAAATGCCATAACTGATTACTTATTGTTATTATCAAGAAAACTATGTAGCGGTATTTGTTTTAGCGCAAAACTGTACAGTGAGCTATCTACCGCGGGATCGAACTTCAAATTTGAGCAATATAAACCATAAACCTTATCATTGAGCCCTCGAAAGGGGATAAGAATAAATGCTTTCACGTATGCCACTGGAAGCCAAGCTGAAGTATTCATACTGTCCGCTAGATGCAAATCTTTTGTTTTCGGCTTGCACAATATGGAAACGAGTGTAACTGCTGAGGATAGGTTATATATCTAAATAAATAAAAATATTCAAATATCGTATTTAAAACAATGCATACAGTTATAAAGCTAATGCAGAAAGTTAATTGTCTATTTATGCTTCATTCCGCTAGTTAATATTCTATACATGCTAAGTTTGTCCACCTAAGATTAGCTGTTTTAATAATTGTATATTGATTATCGTTCTTAATCTATAAGTAGTACCAAAAAGGAGACTAAAGCGTGATGTTTAAGGAAAGCATGCCACGATTACGTCTTGCTCTTCGAATGTTGTTATCCTAATGCTTCATGAGATGTGATGGTTGAAGAATGCAGCCTGCATTACGCAGCGATTACACCTGGTACTATAAATTTGTTTTGTTCACCTATACCTGAAGTTTATATACCAGACCTTGATTCTGAAATTATTTTTATCTCGTCTTATCTTTGCATTTTTCTGCGTTGAACAAGGTATTATCAATACATCGTGGAAGTGGTTTTTATTATGAATATAAGCCCCCAGTGGCACAGCGGCACGTCTGCGAACTTATACCGCTAGAAACTTGGTTTCGATACCCGTGGTGGGCAGAGCCCAAATAGCCCTTTATGCTTAATACACACAACAGCAACATATTATGAATATACCTAATAAATATTTTCGAAAGTTTAGTCATTACTGATTAACAAAGTTTGACTGCAACGTACACAAAAAAGTTATTGAGTAGGAAGTGCACGTTTCTTTGTTTTAGATCAAAGCCACATTGGGCTATCTACTGTGCTCACCGCAGGGAATCAAAGCCCGGATTTTAACGTTGTAATTCCGTAAACTTACCACTGTTCCATAGAGGGACACCGTGTAGGAAGTGACTGTAGTAAATAAATACTCTGGATAATTAAAATTATGAAAGTATAATGAAAAGAAAAAATTACTATTTCTTCTCAAAATCTAGTACCTGAAATGTAATAAATGTTCAAGGCCATTTTTGTTAGTTTTTGCCAGTTTTTTATCAACGTAGATAAACTTACGTGTTTTATTTTGTTTCTTTTGTTTTTGTAACACCTTCTATATTCTAAGCAATGAACAATTAAACTTAAAAACTTGAAGTAGGAAGCATCATCAGTTATTTGGTTCAACGCCAGGAGGCACTAAATGCGATATCAGAACAGTATAGAAATCATTTCTAAACATATTTAGCTTATAGAGAAAGAAGCATTTCCCAAAGTTTGACTCAAAATTTACAAGGCATGATATTAATGAAAGTGGAATTGATATTCAGTATTGTTTTACATAAAAAAAATTCTTAAACAAACAGTGTACCAGTACAATAAATAAGCATTCAACAAGTCAAACGAGTTTTTAAAAAAAACAAAAACATTAGTTTCAATTAAAACAACTTTGTATCTCGCTTCTTTCGTCTTCCATTTTTAATGTTTTAGATCATAATAATACTAAAGAAAATAACTAACATGTGCTTTCAATCACCTTATTTTGGAAATTTCAGAAAACATCACATTTCATAAAACAGCGTTTCATATCATCCATTTATCAACGATTGATCAGTGATTGTAATCCTTCGAAACGTCAAAGCAAACATGAAGTTACTTTGTTTAGGCTTCGTCCTTTCATATCATAATCTATCGTTAAACGACATACTTAGAAATCAAAAAGTTGAACATAAATTAATACTAGGTTGGCATTAGAGAAATTTCAGTCTAAATAATATGCTTTTCAAAAATCTTCTACTAACTTAAAAATTTATCGCATTTAGAATAATTTTATAACTCGCAAATTATCAAACAGAAGTAACAGATAGCAGCTACACACTGAATGCTGGGGTTCAACTATATCTCCATACTGACAGTTCTGGATTAGGTTTATAGTTAAGTATTGTTTTGTATTTAATGAATGAATATCAATAGAAGAGCTTATGAGTTTAAAAAAAACACGAGAGCACGGTTTTATTTTGTTAAATAGAATTAACAAAATTATTATACACTATATGTGTATATATATATATTCAAAACAAAACAAAATCCGGTATACTAGTACATTAAAACAAATTGCAAACATAGCAATTATATAAAATTAGTTAGAAATAACGTTTAAATTACAGCTTCTTGATCTTTATATATTGATTCTGAATACAGAAAAGAGGTGTATTTAATTTCAAGTAGGTTTCTACAATATTTAAGGCGTCATTTATTTGTCAGAAAACTCTGTAATCCATGAAGAATGACCTTGAAATGTGCTTTCAGCTTAACATATCTAGTAACTCATCATAGCTTTATGGTTAAAGAATAATACGTTCTAATATGTACATATTATCCACATTTGAAGGACTTTTCATTTTTCTTTTATTACAGGTCTAAAGGTTGCGCGGTTAAATAACTTGAATTTTAAGCTTAATATTAAGGACGTTCAATTTATTATTCAAGAAGTGTTTTGGGCCATGGTATCAACATCACACTCATATCCAACATTTAACAAAAATAGAATTCTTAAAATAACATCTGCCAAAACACCGTATAAAAATGAAAACATCAGTTGTCGAGCCTAAAAGAACTTCTATATTGAAAGAGCCACATAACTGCGACAAAGGTTCACCATTCCGAGTGTTATTAGTTCCTTGTTCATGTGGTGTGTATAAGACCCTAGTATACATACATTAACACATGTGTCACGCGAGGCCTCAGCGTTTCTCATATTTGTTCATAACTCAAGCTGAAAAAAAAAACGTGGGCTATACAAACAGTACCTCGTATATTGATCAAAAACACGAACATGGATTTAAGTGTTGGTTCTGGCTATGCTGCAGTGTATAGCTCACTGTTATAAGCTTTAAAGAAAAGTTGGGAAGGAACTCGGAAAGATAAATCTTCAGGTTATTAACCTCCGCTGAGAGAAGGGGGGTAAAAGAAAATACAGAATGAAATTTAAGTCTTTTTTCAATAAGTAAAATAATAATACAGCTTCAAATTTCTTAGTGCTTTACACATCTGGTTCTTAAATATATATCACTAAATATTCCAACCTCTCTGTCTATCTAACAAACGTAATCATCTTAAGCCAGTTATATACATACTATGAAATAAAACAAATTTATTTTGCAAAACAACGTTTTTTAAAGAAAATTATTTTCTAATGGATCTATTATGTTTGTCATAACAAACCTACCAAACTTACATGGCTCAAGGTAAAACACTGCATCTTTTGTGGTCAGCACTACTAGACTAGTTTCACGAATCGTGCTTAAAAATAATGGAATTATTGATCTTCATCAACCAATAAACATGTCTCTATCTGCGTCAATGAAGTTCTTATGTTTATCTCTAATGTTTGCCTTCTTAGATGAATATTTGATTAATACTAATATCATTACTAACCAAGTAGCGTGGCTTTATCTTCAATATTAGATATTTTATTATAATTAAAACAGTCTTAATATATGATATTAGTTTCAACGTTCAATGCTGAAATAACATGAAGATTCAATGTTGAAGCTAATATTTCCTTTCAGCCCAGTACATGTCTCCAGTTTCAACACTATATCCTTCATATTATTTCATTTCAGTCTAGTGTTTCTACTGCTTCAATATCACCTTCACCATGTTCGTTGCTACTAGTGAATTACATGAACTTAACTTCAAAATAAACTGTTTATATTTATTGTCATCAGTCTAGTTACATAATTATAGCTTCAACGCTAAATATTTTGATTTTGTAATTTTAAGCGTAATTACATGATGTACACAACAACAATGAACCTTGCTCGCTTCACCACTAATGATTACATGATTCTAGGTTCGACATTGATTTTTGCTGTTCCATCATTTTAACAAATTCTGAATGTTTGATGTTTTGTCTCTGTCGTTCTTTACGATTTTAGGTTTGTGACATTATCAGTTGAAAGTATGACTGACGTCAATACAAATATTTTTTAGTTTGGTTGGTTTGAATTTCACGCAAAGCTACACGAGCTAGTCGTCCCTAATTTAGCATTGAAAGACAAGAGGGAAGACATCACCATCCACCGCCAACTTGGGTTACTCTTTTACCAACGAATAGGGAGATTGACTGTCACTTTATAATGCTCCCACGACGAAAGGGCGAGCATGTTTGGTGGGACGGGGATTCGAACTCGCGACCTTCAGATTGCAATTCAAGCCTTATTTTGTAGGATATATTCAAAAGGCTTCAATCATACTCTGTGAATCAGTTCAATAAAATATTTTAAGGAAAGAGTATGAGTTGCTTTTTTCATATTTTCTTTAACCAGAAAGCAGAACCACGTGATTTATCCGAGTGTAATCAGAATCAATGTCGTTTTTGTTTTTAATTGTAAATATAATTTTTCGTCACTTTGATTAGCTCATGTTAATGTTTTAGTATGTATCGTGTAAGTCCTAAAACATTATAATAGGTTTCTGAAATACAAATATTAACAAAGGGATATATATGTATAGTAATTTATCAGTTAGAAGTAACTTTCTCATTAATTAAAATACATCAACTTTTTTGTTTACTGCAACATAAATGCGCATCCATACCATGATAAATAAAGTTGTACCAAATATTAAACGTCTTATCGGACACTAAAAACAAAATAGCTCTTTGAGGTATACACAATTATGCAAATGATGACATCTTACTTGAACATGTAGATTTCTCGATATCCCAAATATTGTAATTCTAAATATACTCCTTCTTCTTCAGACCAACGTAGTGTTATCAAACAATCCTCTGGTTAAAACCTTGGAAGATTAAATCAGTAAATCAAAACGAAGAAGCAGCTGACGATATTTCTTTCCAACTTATAGCTAGGTCAAATGGAGTTAGTGCCAACGTAGCATCACTGGTAAGCAGCCACCAGGGGTATTAGGGCTAGAGGGAACACATGGGGTTGCTTTACCTAGAGATTCAATTACGTTCATTTACATGTGAATTAAAGCCTTGGGATGCTAAGCACAACTCTTCAGAAACGTTCAAACCTAGTAATTATTTTGCTATCGGCTTGCAGGGTTCACTGGTACAACAGGAGAAGAAAGCTACTTAAGAGCATACTGAGTTTCACAGGGAAAAGACAAATTTCTTTTTCTTCTTCGATATCCGAATAAATTTGATTATATACGAGAATTTCAAATTACTTTCGACAGAAGAAAGAAAATGGACGTTTTCAAACGTTCTTAGTTAGCATAAAACATTACCAGTTCCTCGCTAGATTCAAAACGCTACACCACAATTAACGTACTAGTTCGTTTAAGAGATAGAAATAAATTTCGATTAGCCCAGTTTTACTTATTCAAGAAATAGTTTATAGTAAAAAAAAACAGTACATGTATTGTTTATCTTTCTCTCATTAAAAGCTCGTGAATGAGTCAACAGAGGAAAAGTAAAGGAAGTTTGTCAGTTGTGTTAACTACGACAGCGTATATTTAGCAGCAGTTATTATAAAATCTTATAAATAAAACTTTTCACTTGATAAATTAATAGAGAAAATTATCTTATAAATTAGCTTAGTAATAACTAAAAAATTACAGAGATTATAATTCATTATTTTTGATGTTTCAGTGTACAGCTTCGGGATGTTCATCTAACATATTATTTAGAAAATTTTTAGTTTGCAAAAGAAAACGTACCACTAGTATATTAAATACACCAGTTTTAGTAATATATTTTTTTCTGAAACAACACAAGATATTGGCCTATTGTAAAGAGGAAATACCGCTTTTTCTATAATTAAAAATGCCTCCCAGTGGCACAGCGGAATGTCTGCAACTTACAACCCTAGAATCCGGGTTTCGATACAGATAGCCCATCGTGTAGCTTTGTGCTTAATTACCTACAAACAAACTATAATTAACATTATCAAAACTCGACAGTTATGCTTATACTAAGTCAAGACTCGAAAACAACGAATTAAATAATCTTATTGTCATTTAGCATTCCAGTATTAAATACTTTTAACGATATCACGGAGAGAAGATCCTGTTTGTACTGATTTTGTTATAATAAATTATTGATCAACGTTTAACAGTTTTTCTTGGAATTTTTGTGGCCATATCTATTTTATTGTCGTTTTATAAATTTTAAAGAAACTTTCACAAATTTCCTAGATCTAAATCTGATGTTAGATTTCACATGATTTCTTATTTACCTTGAAAACTTTTCACTTGCAGAGATTCTTGACATTAGAGGGGTCATTTTACGACGTACTCACATCTTTACATATATTTTTAATCAGTGTGATGCTTGTTTCAAATCATTCACTGAACTATTATTCAGGGCCTCATCATCGCTTATTTATTAAAACGTAACGTTTCATTTGATACCTGTAGTGGTTGAAAAGCAACATTTATCGTAACTGTGTATAATAAATTCGAATTGTAAATTGGTATTGTTAATTTAAAAAGAAAGTTCACGATGTGCATTTTGTGATACATATAGGATATGCTTTTTTACGTTATCCTATGCTCAAATGCACTTGAATATCTATGGTATTTTGAAAAGTAAAAAAAAAATGTTTTGAATGCTGAAAACAGACACGTCTGTCAAATAAATGGAACGGAAGGATCGCTATCAGGAACAGTACAGGACGAGAAACCTTGTGTACCACACCGACGACATTTCCCCACGAGCTATTAAAAGCTCGTGACTACAGAGTTCCCATTTAATCTAATGGGTTCTTTTACTGTAATAAAAACACTTTGAACGGTCTTCAGAGCCAAACAATCTAAGTGATAAAAAGGAATAGAGAATAATATTTAACATGTCATCTTATGTACCGAGGGTAATATTATAGCGCGCATAAAAAGAAACACGAGTAATGTTCTTGATTTTAAAGCATCCAACTGATAAATCAATAAAGCCCTCTTGTGAGTAACTTAAACAAACTCATAGCTACCTGGGGTCAACATGAACCACACCCAAACTTTGATAAAAAGTTTTGGAAATACGGCTTAAGAAGTGGCGTAAATGTTTTCGGTGCGTTTAATGTACAGTAAAAAAGAAAAAAGAAACGTTAAATATATGAAACGTTACAATATATGAGAGTTAATGGTTTTTATCCATGGGGCTATTCCTTTAAGATTACTTACAATTGAATAATATGGCCCCAGATGCACATCGATAGGATATGTCGTAATGTATTAATGCATAAGTAGAGTTTAGTAGATAATTTAAACTCGAGCGATGTGTTCAACCAAGCATCAGTTTGAAGGAGTATAATGACTCATGTGCAAGATTAAAGTCAGACTGGCTTAACTCGGTTATTACAGAGCAAATAGTGGTATACCTGCATGGTGTGAAAGTGTTTCATACAAGTTAATATGTATATATATATATATATATATATATACATATATATAGATAGATATACATAT
>NW_013665730.1:283403-285927 GCF_000517525.1 Limulus polyphemus | reverse complement strand
AGCGTTTCATACAGGTTAATATATATATATATATATATAGATGAAAATTTAACTTGAAAAAAAAGTCCTCAACAGAAACTACATTTCGTGAACAATTACATATCGAGATATCAAGTTAGACAACTTATGTGTCGCATATTCTTAGAACGATAATTTTGTTTAGTAGTCCGAGTAATAGAAGTCAAAAGTAGTCGAATGTTACTTATAAAGTATTAGGTAAAAATCCGATTGAGTGGGAAACCATAATTCGGGCAGTAGATTTAAGCCGGAACCAGTGAAGTATATTATGTGAAATATTAGACAATAGCCATATTCGAGGAATACTATATTTCGGCCAGTAGATTTAAGCCGGAACCAGTGAAGTATATTATGTGAAATATTAGACAATAGCCATATTCGAGGAATACTATATTTCGGCCAGTAGATTTAAGCCGGAACCAGTGAAGTATATTATGTGAAATATTAGACAATAGCCAAATTCGAGGAATACTATATTTCGGCCAGTAGATTTAAGCCGGAACCAGTGAAGTATATTATGTGAAATATTAGACAACAGCCAAATTCGAGGAATACTATAATTCGGGCAGTAGATTTAAGACGCAGCCAGTGAATTAATTTATATTGAATATTGGATATAAGCCAGATTTAGTGGAAATTGTATTTCAGACAAGTGGGGAAAATATAAGATATTTCACCTAGGGTTGTAGGAACAAGTTAAATGTCACGTTATGGGGTATTAGTAAGAGTCAGTTTTAGTAGAAACCTCTAATTCGAACAATACATTAAAATCGTAATATTTTAATATTTTTTTAAGATATCGTAATTCAGGTTATATATAAGTCTATATTTATTATTCTATGCTTATAGATTTGTCTGTGCTTTAAACAATGGTTAATTTTTAACAGAAGAATGATGAAAATGTGTTATGCTTCTGTCTGACGGAATTAGTAAAGTATTATAAAATATAAGTATTAGATTTTTTGGGTTCAAACCACTGGATTAGTATATTACTCGTCATATTATCAGAGATATAAAATCGTTAATTATTATCTCCTTATTATCTCTTCTATACATTCATATATAAAACACTTTGTCACTGGTCGATATAATACATGTATCTCAGTTACAACTACCTAAGCTTTGGACACGGTGTTTCATTACTTGTAAGAAAATATTTGTAAAATGTGGCGATGTCGCTGTTTATCCAAGCCCAGAAACTTCGCATCATTAAGGTACGCTTTGATTGCATTTTTTGAGACTAATTACATCGTATAGTGTTTTTTTTTCTTTTTTACAAAATAAAACTACATTCTACAGCTGATGACAAAGTTCCCTCTTTCTGATGCTCTGAAGTAATAGGGTTTACGTGGAAAGTATTGATCCCACCTAAAAAAATCAAACCCAAATGTAATAAAACCGCTTCCTAGAATATGTAAGTTAATCAGGAACTCAATTTATGAAACAAAAACCACACAGGTGTGGTTAGAACCAGATCAACAGACTATGTATATGTAGGAGGGGAAATAAATACATTTCACAAACAATGCTCTGACTATAAATTCAGAACGTATAAAGATAGGTAGATGATAACTTTACCAACTATATATTTCAGCAATCATATATGAAAACCCAGCAAAACGTTCAATTAATTATGTGTGATACCCAAAAATACGCTCAAGTAATTTTGTATGATACCCAACAAAACGTTCGAGTAATTATGTATGATAAATACCCAACGATACGTTCGAATAACTATATATGATACCAAAAAATATGTTCCAGTAATTATGCATGATATCCAACAATACGTTCGAGTAATTACGTGTGATATCCAACAACACATTCCAGTAATTATGCATAATACCCAACAATACGTTCAAGTAATTATGCATGATATCCAACAATACGTTCGAATAATTATGCATGAAATAGATAAGAGAGAAACGAATCGTCTTGATAAAATGTGAAGCATGTCTTTGAAGTGAACAGTAAAAAAATAATTCTAAGTAACAACACAATCTGCACAATTTACTTCAAGAAAACAAAGTAGATAAAAGGTTTTCCATCAATACACTCACGTTACATATGATATACACAATAAAAGTAGTATTCTTAATAACGAAAGTTCAAGATATTTTTCAACTATACAAGAAACAATATTTTAGCCTAACAATGTATGATTAAGAAGAAAAAGATGGCACTCTATGCAGTATTTTCTCCAGGATATGATCGTGATGCAATATGAATCTGTGCAACACTGTGTTCCGGAAATAGAACATCCTGCAGCTAACATTGAATTCAATAAACTATAACTGAAGAAGAATTATGACACACTATTCAGTAGCTTATGCAGGGTATGATCAAACTAAAAGACGAATTTGTGACGCACTGTGTTTCAAGAATATAAAAACATATATGTATCATTGTATTCAGGAAGCAGTGTTCATGTATCATTATATTCAGGAAGCAATGTTCATGTATCATTGTATTCAGGAAGCAGTGTTCATGTATCATTATATTCAGG
>NW_013665730.1:279490-282769 GCF_000517525.1 Limulus polyphemus | reverse complement strand
TATTCAGGAAGCAATGTTCATGTAGCATTGTATTCAGGAAGCAATGTTCATGTAGCATTGTATTCAGGAAGCAATGTTAATGTAGTATTGTATTCAGGAAGCAATGTTCATGTATCATTGTATTCAGGAAGCAATGTTTATGTATTATTGTATTCAGAAAGCAATGTTCATGTATCATTGTATTCAGGAAGCAATGTTCGTGTATCATTGTATTCAGGAAGCAATGTTCGTGTATCATTGTATTCAGGAAGCAATGTTCATGTATCATTGTATTCAGGAAGCAATGTTCGTGTATCATTGTATTCAGGAAGCAATGTTCATGTATCATTGTATTCAGGAAGCAATGTTCGTGTATCATTGTATTCAGGAAGCAATGTTCATGTATTATTGTATTCAGGAAGCAATGTTAATGTAGTATTGTATTCAAGAAGCAATGTTCGTGTATCATTGTATTCAGGAAGCAATGAACCCGTGAGGCATGATGAAGTAATCTTCGTTATCAATAAATGATATAAATATGTCTTTCTTGCATTTTTTCAACACTAAACTAGGAGAAAGATGTAAAGTTATATATTTCTTTAGTTAGATATATGACATTTCTTCGAAACCTAATAAATAGTTAATTATTATTATGAATTTAGGTTAACATTTTCAGTGTCACTTCAAGGGTGAAATTCCAACATTGTATTCTATTTAACATTAAATAAAAAGTATTTCTTTTAGTGTTGTAAAAGATATCATTTAATATCTCCAAAAGAATTTCTTAGAATTTGTGTTTTGTCTCCTGATTGATAGCTGTTCTGAGTTTTGGTACACGCAGGTGCGTGAGTATTGTTTTAGTGTGCGTTCAACGAGAACGTGCCGTAAGATAGACGTTCGACTTACCAGTCCATACTGTTGGAAGTAACTTTTTACATCCTCTAGCGTAGTTGGCGCTGAGAGACCTCCAACGAAAACCTTCTTAGTACGCGTTACCATCTGTGAGGAAATAAAAAGAAAATCATTAAGCCTGGGATGTAGAGTCTTTAGTGATCTACCTTAATCAATTCTGTATAATATGTTTTATATAATACAAATACAATTGAGGCCTAAAAAATGGCATATTGTTTTATAAATTATATATATATATATGTAATGAAATAAGTATCTTCAATACTATTATTTACATTAATTGTTAATAGGCAATTCAAATCAGCACTATAAAACAATAATGAACTTAATATAAAATAAGATTAAGAAGTTTTTCGCATTGTAAATCCCAGTCGTAACCATAAAGTCATAATGGATAATGCCTGTGGTAATAGCTCCCAAATGCGCTGGGGATATCCCATCTACCAGACAAAATCCAAACGCTGATGTTAAACTAGCCAGCAATCCTGGAAAATCAAATAAGGATATGGATTTGAGTGCTTACTCCCACAACGTCTCCACTCCTACTGCCTTTCACTGTCACATATATATAAGTTCGAGCAAGAGAAATATCTTTTCTGTGGAATATATCAAAAATATATGTTTTGTGCTTATATTGCCTTAATATAAACTGTTTTCGACCTTGAATATCGAAACTCTTGTTTCTTGAAGTTATCATAATTATAACCTGAGATGAAACAAAATATTCAACTTTATGATGTGATCTTCATAAACATTGTAATTTTTGAAAATGTAATAATTAGGTCTTCATAAGTTCTTTGTATACAATATCCTTCCTAAAAACAACTGCTAAGCCTATTTCGACGATAATGCGTTATTTCTGTTATCTAATTAGAAAAGTATTGCTTGTGAAATTTCCAGAATAATAAATAATAAAACAGTGGATAAAGTTCCGAAAGTTTGTGTGATGTGTTAAACTCATATACGGTAAAACGTTGTGTGATGTGTTAAACTCATATACGGTAAAACGTTGTGTGATGTGTTAAACTCATATACGGTAAAACGTTGTGTGACGTGTTAAACTCATATACGGTAAAACGTTGTGTGATGTGTTAAACTCATATACGGTAAAACGTTGTGTGATGTGTTAAACTCATATACGGTAAAACGTTGTGTGATGTGTTAAACAGCGCAGATAGCTTATTGTACAGCTTTGCGCTGACACTAACAAGTACAGTATAAATCATTCACCAGTTTTATCTTTTCGTTCTTAAGCCATATAGCTTGATATTTTTTTACTAAATAACCCCTTTTGTTCGTCCACATTTACCAACTTGCTCAAAGCTAGAAATTGTTGAAGAATGTATTATTGTTGAGGCTGTTTTCTAAATCATGTAGATCGTCAGAAACTTACATTTAAGTTACAAAATACAATAACCAGTCTGTTGACAAATGCCGAACTTAAATGATTAAAAGAACAAAATAATTAAAAGGTTCAAAATATTCAATTTCTACAAATTATAAGTGTTAAATTTTTAAAAATATAAATAATACACACTGAATATGAAATTTAATGATAAATTAGTGAATATATATCCTCAAGAGGTAGACACAGTAGATTTAGAAACTTCAAAATTATTAATTCGGGATTAGTGAAAATAATTCCGGCCGGACAGTAAATACACGATAAAACATGGCAAGAACCAACTTCCACTTGCGTCTGGATTAATGATAAACAAAATTAAACCCTTCTCCAAATGATATCTTGTTTAAACTCATTAAAACACATAGAAAACATTAAACTGATCATGAGTAAAGGTAAAATATATTATTATGTTTTATTTTTGGCTTTTTGTTTTTGTTAAATAAAGTAAATGCTGGCCACTACCTTAAACAAGAGTGCTCTAAAAAACTATTAATTCAATCCGACGGATGTTGATACGTTCCTTCATTTCGTATATTCTATTTTACAGCCCATCCACTATTCCTGCCTTGACATAGTTTGAGATATAGGGAAGAATAACCAATGCTCGTCACTTAAGAAACCAGCCTACCATAACTCCAAGCTAGATCCCTGGGGTATACCACGACGATGTGCCTCTAGACATCAGAAAATATAGGAAATTTTCTCAGTTAGAAAGAGACTCAAATTTCTCTTGTGCGTTCCCCGGATAGTGAAATCGTATACAGTTGGGAGTTCAGTAAAATTACTACATGTCTTCTGTATATAAACAGGACATCGTCGTGACAAAGTTATATTTTTATATATAAAGTCCTGGGTGTATATTAACCAGTTATGTCTATTTATGCAAGTTTCTTTACTTAAAAGCTCTCCTTTTAAATTCTGCATTTGGTATCACATTAAATAGTGCAAATTATATTGATACTGATAATGATAAGCGCCCCCCC
>NW_013665730.1:255466-278610 GCF_000517525.1 Limulus polyphemus | reverse complement strand
GTAACCCATCTCTACCTCAACTCTGTGTACTTATCCACCTTTATCTTTGATGAACATCGCCACATATGTTTGAACTGTTGATAAGTAACCCATCTCTACCTCAACTCTGTGTACTTATCCACCTTTATCTTTGATGAACATCGCCACATATGTTTGAACTGTTGATAAGTAACCCATCTCTACCTCAACTCTGTGTACTTATCCACCTTTATCTTTGATGAACATCGCCACATATGTTTGAACTGTTGATAAGTAACCCATCTCTACCTCAACCCTGTGTACTCATCCACCTTTATCTTTGATGAACATCACCACATATGTTTTATCTGTTGATAAGTAACCCATCTCTACCTCAACTCTGTGTACTTATCCACCTTTATCTTTGATGAACATCGCCACATATGTTTGAACTGTTGATAAGCAACCCATCTCTACCATAACTCTGTGTACTCATCCACCTTTATCTTTGATGAACATCACCACGTATGTTTGAACTGTTGATGAGCAATTCCATTTCAGCCTCAACTCCTGACGTATATTGTCATCTATGCCTCAATTCCTTATGTACCTTTCCATCTGTTTTCAAGTTTTCTTTTCTTTTCCAACTCTTGAGAAACTTTACCATTTACATCTCATATATTGATGTATGTTTCTACCGTATCCTTAAAACCTTACGTATGTTTTCAGCTTTATCTCTACCACTGAATCAGATTTAATATAATATCTACCTCAAACTTAGATTCTAACGTTTGTTTTGATACATGCTATAGATTCCAACATCTATCTCAATGATGAACGGTCCATAACAAATTCTGCTGATTTTGGAAAGACACTGACACACACAAAAAATGTTACATACCTTATACGAGTATCTAATGTTGATAATGCCATCGACACCATTGAACGGTTACATTTCTTATAATGGTTATCAGTGTTTTTGTGATAATAATTGCAAAGTTAATCCCCTACAATTTCTTACATGAGTAGTGACCGATAACTGAACTGTGTTTTATAAAAAAAAAGTATTTGGTATTCAGAATAACTGGGATATAATTATTCTGTTTTATTAACACGTTTACTTAACGTTCTTGATCATAACAATATTGTAACTAAGATGTAATAATAAGCATCAGGCATTGTTGTAGGATATGCAAACTTTTCATCCAGTTGACGATGTTTTAGGAATAATACATATTTATAAACATTAGATACATTTATATGGTGTACAATAGTTTTATCGTGTCCTAGTTACGGATTCACATATATAGACATTTGAATACGTTACATTCAAAAGAAGTTTTAAATATTCAAATCAGTAAGTCATGTATCAACCTTAGTCAATATAAAGCCGCGGTGGACTTACAAGTTGATATTGATCGCTTTTTGATATACCATGTAAATGCCCATTCCGAGGCAAAATATTCATAAGCTCAGATCATAAGGATATGTTCAAGTTGGGAATTTAAACTTTCTAAGATGGAGATATCCCTTTCACTTAATGATATTGGAAAAAAGGAATTTGGATCAACTTAGGTAACCAGAACCATCCAGAAAGAGACCCGCAATGTTTTGTATCCCAGGAGTGGTAAGAAAAATCCGGCGTCTTGTAACAAGCAATAATCGACAAACACACAGCTTAATGGCAAAAGCTGTAAAGGTGTCACAAAAAACAGTAAGCAACATATTCAAGAAGACTGACACACGTGTACATAAGTTGGCTTCAACGTCATATCCTTTCAACTGTCGCTTTCATCAGGCAGCTGAAGAATGAAACGGGTATCCATGCTATTTCATACCAAAACATACTATTCAAGTTGTCGGATGCAGCGTCTATAGATTTCTAAATCGGACGTTGAGAAACCATTGCCCTCCTACACCAGATAGATTATGGAAAGCAGCAGCAAAGAGCGGTGTGCTTTGGACATGACAACCTTATCACCGAGCCTTTTTGCAATGAAAACGCTGCAATATTATTGTTAAGGTGCCTGGTCATAAGATAGAGCATGGCTGAACATGACGACATAGACTTTAACAACGTGGTAAATCTCCAAAATCCTTTTAAAATAAACTCAGCCTCTGTATTCATAGATGAAAAGTATTAGCAGATTATTCTTCTGTAAGTTTTCATAAAAAGAACGAATATAAATCGAAAGTTTCATAATTAATAGATATACTTGAAATATTTATATCTCATTGAAACATAAGAATAGGCAATAAACTATTTGTTGTTAATAAATAATAGACTTACTTGAAAACATTTATAACTCTTTGTAACAAATTAATAAGAAATAAACTAACTGTTGTTAATAATGTAACTCTTATGAAAATTGCTTTATTTTAGAAGATTTAAAAAACATATCGGACATATAAGTTTAGATCTTAGCTGCCAATTAAAATCCCTCTAATCTCAATTTACATGAATTAACCTGTAATATTTGATATTATTTTATCACTATCAAAAAACTAGGTACAAAACATTGTTGTGCAGGATAACAATAAGGTGATAAACAACACTGGTGAGTAAAGGAGGTAGTTTAGATATATTTACTACAAGGTTTTCATAGAGCAGTCACAGTGTTATCAGGTTATTTCTCAGTACTATGTTCTTGTGGTATCGTTTCAGTTATGTAGCAATGTCGTATTTTCTTATATAGAAAACGTTAGAAAGTAGATGGGTTAATCATAATAAGAAGTAATGTTTACACGTTCTAAAACATTAATGCATAAATCATGGTCATACAACTAACCTTAGGAACCAAATGCACTCCAAAAGAGGTTGAGAGTGGATGAGGTCGTTATAAAAGACAAGCATTAGTAGACAGGTATCCATATATTATCTATAGAATATGCTTTGCATCGATGTGGATATAAGTTCATGCATCGGCTGAGATTGGGTAATGTCCTCAAGTGGTACAGCAGACTACATACTGTCACGCTATAGCTCCATTTCAAAAAGATTTCACGTCAATTATCGATTCTAAAAGAGAGGATAATTTGCAAAACCAATCTTCTTCGTCTATACCGCTTAGTTGATTTTCTAAAAATTGTCACCACGTAGCATCTAGACAGCCAACCGAGCCTAATGATAATTGCAGTGGAAGACAAATCAATGCGTTAATGAATGTATGTGGGCTTTAAAAGTTCAGATTGATTATTGACGATCCAAATCATCACTGCCATATTTTCAGCCCGAGATCACAGTTTAAAAACATACATGCAATACTTGTTTTTGGTAAATAACAAAATTCAGTGTTGATTTAGCCACAAGGCTTTAATATCAAATGTCACACATGTCCTATACTCGCTTACAAAAAAAAATTCAGCTACTTACGTGGATTATTTGCGAAATTAATGTTTTTTAATTAATCAGTTTCCTTGTCCAAATCAACAAATAACACATTCAAGTTACTTCAGTAGCTTTAGACGAAATAAATAGTTTGAGTAACATAGGAAGATAGAAATAATTAATTTTTATATGACTTAGACACTTTTTTATTCATGTTGTGGCAAGTGGAACAAGTTTAACATTCACTAAGTTGGTAAAAACCAAAATATGTGGAGAAATGGAAGCTCGTTAAAAATGGCGATAATCACTTGCTATGATTATATATCTTTAGAGAGATGTCATCACCAATTAGCTTTTCATACTACCTGACCTTTTGGACATTTCACCTACGCAATTCTTATGTATTTTGATATCAGGGATCTGTTAGATGCCAGTCTGGTGTAATAGCTATTATCTGAATCTTTGTTTACCATTGTATTAACCGATTGCTCAGTACTAACGTGATGAGCTAAGGGCGTCAAATGTGAGCATATTTTAATCGGAATAATCATACTGCTGATGTAGTAACGGTTTGCTTAGTAGCACAGAGATGACATTTAAAAACACAACCAAGTAACAATGTGATGCAGAAGCCAAGAAACATGTTCAACAGAACAATGTAACATTGCCAAACTAGAAACAAGTGAAGTTATTAATCAAATTAAAGTAACATCGTTAAGCCAGATCCGGATAATTTTTTTCAAACAACATTGTCACACAAGAACCATACAGACCTAACATTATCTCTCAAGAACCATAAAGACCTAAAATTGTTACACAAGAACCATATATATATATACCTAACATTATCTCTCAAGAACCATATAGACATAAAATTGTCACACAAGAACATTATATATATATATATACCTAACATTATCTCTCAAGAACCATATAGACATAAAATTGTCATACAAGAACCATATATATATATATATACCTAACGTTGTCTCTCAAGCACTAATGAAATTGTTAGGAAAACATGGGTTCTTAGTTTCTTGTGGTAGTATGAAACACATATTACTAAATAATTCCTTCGGTCAGCATGTGATTCATGATATCAATAATAATTTCTGGTAAACTGGCATATGGTATTAATACCTGTGATACTAAAATCACATGAATGACATTTTTAAGGTACTGACCCTGATTTACAGATTATATAACACGTAAAATTTGTAACTGATTTACTACTCATGATAGCTTGTCTGTGATAACTGGCTTACCTATGGTGCTCATGTAACGTAAGTTGCTAATAATACTTGATTACCATGTAACAGACATAGTTAATAACAAGATCTAATTAATCTAACCCTTCCTGCATGCCATATATGGAGAAAAATACATTAAAAATGTGAAGACGTAAAGTTATTACACAATTTTTGTAAATAATATAACTTAAATATTTATGTAGTTTTAAAAGTATCTTGTCGATCACAGTGCAACTCGTTCAACCAACATAAAAGTGACAAGCGTGCAGAGAGAGAAGAACTATTTAAAGGTTATTGAACCAAAGGATGCAATGCTGAGGCAGCTCTCAGGGAATACTATAAAGTACATAACGTCGACAGGGGGCCTTGTTCCAGTGTTTCTGTGTACAAGTTCATAAAATAGTTCAGGATATAGGCTGCACTTGTGATAAGTCACGTACAGACTGACCACCAACACCTACTGATACTATCGCTAAGGCAAACCGTGTTGTAGTAGAACAAGCGAACACTGCTGCACCCCTGAGCAAATCCAGATTCAACTGTTTCTAAAGTTTTTTAGTCAACGTTGTGAATGCTTCCTTTCCATCTCCATCATGTTCAAGCACTAAAGGAGACAGATTTAGCCCGGCATGTTCGATTTGCACTGTACCTCTTTGCAAGATTGAAAGTCGATTATCAGTAGCTTATAAATGTCTCATGGAGTGATGAAGCACATTTCACCATTTCTGAAAGTGTAAACACATGCAACTGCATTATCTGGACACAAACTAATCCACATGTAACATTTCCTAAACATCTTCATTATTTTAAAGTGACAGTGTGGTGTGGTTTCACAGCTAATTTTGTTATTGGATCGTATTTTTCTAAAGAACCATCAGCACATAGACTGAAACTGAACAGTCAATATTGCACAGTGTTAATATGATTCCATGCTGGAGCAAAGTAATTTTATAGACACTACAGTTTCGCGCAGGCTTGTGTCCATTCACACATTGGTAACAAGTTGAAATACTCTTGCGAGAGCTCTTTCAGGACATAATAATTTCATGTCAATTTTCTTGTGAATGGCCACCTAGTTCACCTAACCTAACATCAATCAATTTCGCACAGTTCCAGACTTCAAGGATGCAATTGTTCGGGAAGAAGCCAGCATACCAAATGAGATGTGTTTTGTAGCTGTAATATCTGTTGTCATACAGATGCAATGCAGATATTAGATCATAGTGGTGACCCTGGTTGCAATATACGAAAACTGTGGAATTTGCATCCGAATGATACTCTTAACACCTCTGTGCAATTTAACCTTCTTATGCAGTACCGTTTGTAAAATGTGACATGCTGAACTGTGAAACTTCTTTTATAATCATCCTATATAATGCAAACAAGATGGCTCTATACCTCTTCTTATGGGTACAGACTACAATATCATTATTCGAATTCATTTCTTTTGCATATTTAAAGCACACTAGTACCAGGTGATCATAGTTTTCGTTAGAAGTACAGATTACAAAATAATTTAATTGGTCCTTCTTTTAGACTTTTAGCTAAAAGTGTAGGGTGAGCTACTTTTTAGGTGAAGTAACTTATAATACGTGAAGGACAAATTATCGCCATACGTTCCCAGTTTGTTATAGGTTTATTGTAACCATCAGATGACTCCAATTTTCTTTATATTCGTAGAGCATACCACTTTCAGATAAATTCCTTTCTTTTTCCAGTACTTTCAGATGATCGTATTTCTTCATAGTTGTGGTGTACATTGGAAATGAATTACTCCTTTTTCTAAAGGTGTAAAGTAAACTACAGTTATCCACTAGTTCAATGTAGACCAAAACTTTAGAGCCATAAGCATTCCGAACAGGTAGAAACAAGAACAGAGAGATGCCACAGATTCCTCTCAGTCGTTTTTTAACAGACTAGACGAAAATCTCAGAATCAATCCTCTATAAGTTTTTGTTAAATGTTTGAAAGCTTTTTCTATGACAAATTTAGCCTGCTGATTTCGAAAAGTATTGCTACAAAAATGGAATTTGACATTATACTCTTAAACTTGCCTATGAAATATTAACACTCACAAGAGTATTAGATATACCAAGAGCGTGTGCATGAATCTATAAGCAAAATCAAACTATTTTTGAGAATTCCTTTTCATTCTGTCAGAACTGTCAGCAGCTATGTGCTCATCAGGAAGAAGAAGACACAAGAATGGTTTTACAATGTGTCCACAGTAATGTCAACATCGTGGTCGTTCCAGCTAGAGGCATTCGTGGGCTTATTCTATTGGTGACTCACTATAGCAAAATGGTATGAAAGTAGATTTGGATGGAAGCTGGTACATCAAACGAACTCAAGCACTTTCCTATCCATGCCATTTGTAAGAAAGAACGATATATCTCCACTGTTCTGGAAACTCTGATCCCATTTCGTGTGCTGACATATTTTGATAAACATCCTTTATTGCTGGACTTAGTAATAAGACTGCATTGCAACACCACAAGTTTCTGGTAAGCTTTGGACAGGGTGACCTGGACTCAGAAATGATGAAAGGTGCAAAAAAGTATATTTGAAAAATTTATGGTTTGACAGAGGTCCACATCACTGAGAAAGCACGTGTCATTTTTGTTCTCTCGCTTATAGTAATCAAAAACTCTATCCACAACAAGTGATGCTCTTTCTTTCCAGATAGCTCATTACCAGGCACGGGTTTGGAGACAGGACCATTGCCCAAGTCCAATACTTCCTCCTCCATATTCAATGGGATAAACCTGGGAGGACGGAAGTCTGGTGCCACAGCTCATGACATTGTCACCAGTATCACATACTGCACGGAGGACAGATTTTGTTACGACACAACAGGGAGCAAAAGTCAGCGATGCAGGTGCAGGACAAGACGACTTATCTATAAAGGAGCATGTAAATGTAGAGAACTGGAAGGAAGTTTTATCAAACGCTTAAGGACAGTATTATCAAATAAGTAGACAAAGTATTACAACATTAACATGTGCGCTGAACTCATGTGCATTAAAATGCTTACTTTATGTTTAGACAAACAATTTCCTTTGTTTGAAAAATAGGTATATTCAGATTATATATGTTGTATTTATGATAGTTTATTGAGCGCGTATACTTCGGTTTCAATGTGCTTATGCTAAGCTTGTGAGAATCATGTAAACATGACTTTTCACGATCGTATAACGCATTAATATATATTTCTATATTTCTGATCTTGCATTAGCTTTACAAAAGTTACCACTTTTATTTGATCCTACAGCCATTTAAGAACCGACTGAAGTATGTTAATTCTAATCGAAAAGGAAATAAAGTTTCACTTTGTAGTGATTTCCATGTGTTATTTTGTTCTCTTTGTAGAGACTTTAATACTCAACATACAGCTTGGAAAGAGACTGTATTGGTGAGTCTTGATTAGGCGAAACTGCATGTACAGCAGAGAGTGTGGCGAATCAGAGAATATAATAGGCACCTACGTCACAGATTATAATTTTAATTTTAACCTTTGAAGGAAAGGAAGTAAATATGTAAAAACAAATTGATAACAAACACATTTGAATTAAGCATACCAAAATTATCTCAAAAAGACTTCTTACCAACTGTTAACAAAAAATTCCTCGTAAAGTTCCCCTTTTCTTTCGAAACCTGACTACTGTATAATCTCCACTACTGCATTCATTCTAGAACCAATCAATAATGTTATCCGTCCATCGAGCCTTCTGATTTTGATGAAATCTCTATCCTAGAACCAGGCCTCCATTAGCAATCTCTATCAGCATAATCTCTTACTACACTGAGATATGTTGAAATTTTTTCCCTAGCCTTAAACCACCTTAAGTGACGTCATACTCTAAGGTTTAAGAAACTGCTCGTATGTTTCGGGTACCATGAAGAATGTCACCAGATTTTAAAATATTTCAGGCTTGGACAGTTCGCATTTTAGTGTTCAATCTTAGCTCATGTATTTTTTTTTATTATTTCCAGTTCTCCACAAAGTAACAAGATTATGAATTTCGTTGTTAAATAGGTGAATATTGCTCATAATTGATGGAGTTTATTTGTTCTGAAATTTATGCAAAATTAACTCTGGGAGTGATTAGTTCTGAATTCATACCAATTCAAAAACTTGCAAAAAAAAACGATATTGGATCTAACTTGAATTTTGACGTCAAACATAGAATATAAAAACAATTAAGTATTCCAATTAGTAAATGTTAAATAATTCATTATATTTGAATATTCTACTAAATATATTCTAGTAAACATACTGCTGCTATTGAGATAAAAAAACAAATAACAATAGTTATACGGACATTCTAGTACATTCGTAGCTACATGCACAAACTCTATTGTTCATTAAAACAACACACCTTAGTTTAC
The DNA here is from genome assembly GCF_000517525.1 of Limulus polyphemus. Classification (NCBI taxonomy): domain Eukaryota; kingdom Metazoa; phylum Arthropoda; class Merostomata; order Xiphosura; family Limulidae; genus Limulus; species Limulus polyphemus. The sequence goes on along the minus strand of NW_013665730.1, from coordinate 269,685 downwards.
ATAACAATTAAAGAAATAACTCTAATTTTCCTTAGTCAGTTAGATTTGGTATTTTTAATTTTAACAGATGAAAGTTAGTAGAATTTTGTCTTCTATAAAATTTATAGCAAGTTATTTTATAAAGTTTTTATAAAACAAACAGAGCAGAGAGAGGAAAAAAGAAATGTTCTTGTGTAATATTTTAAGAGAAAAGATAATCAGCCTTGAAGTAAACTGTTCTTAAAAATACATACTAACCTGTTAATGTGTTGATTAATAAATTATTATGTATGGTTAAATATCATGTGATTTGGCAGAATGCCAGTGTAAGTCGTTTCTAGGCTGCATGAAATGTTGTATACATGAATATTTTGGGTTCCAAAGCAAATTACACAAAAATATTAACTAACTTGAGTTCCCTTTCATTACATGCCCTCCACTAAAGATTCATCAAAAATGACAACCACCCTTTGACTTCGCCCAAGCGTAGCACTCAGTTGTTATTTTTAATTTTAATCCAACCATTTTACTTCATTCTTTATAACATATACTCAGTTCTGGTGTAATAAACGAGCACATCTGTCATTAGAAATTTTAAACAAAGCACAGTAAAACTAACGAGCCAACCATCTTTATGGAAGAAACATTGCGACTCACAACAAAATGACAAACAATGGATTCAGGAAGCACGGACTATGCTTAACTCAGTTATAAAGCAAATTAACTTAAATTTAAACAAAATGCCGAGCTTTGTTTTCAGTATATATATATACATAAATACGTTTAATGCACCCTAATGCTTACTAGCAGAGAATCCGGCATCGCTCAGATGAAAATGCCTTTAACTGATTTAGTTCTTTATTTACATGCTAATTTATTGATCTACTGTAAAGTTTCTTTGTACACAATATTTTTGTCTTGCTGTCAGAAGCAAAGAAGAACAGATTATGAGCAGAGAAGCAAATGAAAGCTCCACGAAGATTTAAATCGTTTTAACACATGATTGGTCATGGGTAGAATGATCAGGAGAAGTCCTCACACGGAGAAGAAGCATTAACAAAAAATCAGGCTTTTTCAATTTGAGACCAATTGGTCGTTCTGTTTGCAAAAATTTGCTATATTGGTCACTTTGGCCTCAATTTGGGGGCTCAAAACGGCCTTTGAGGCCGCAGCTATATAGCCTTGTTACTATCCGCACAAAGATGTATCTGTATGTCGAGTTTTGAGTTTGGAGCTTTAAAGATGTGGCGTTTGCAAAGAACTAATATATTGGTCACTTTGGCCTCAAAACGGCATCTGAGCTCGCGGTCACATATCCTATGTTACTTCCTGCCGCGCACAATTGTATCTGTACCCCGAGTTTGGAGTTTGTAGCTTTAAAGATGTGACCGTGCATAAGGAACAGACCCATAGAGAGAGAGAGAGACATTCGCGCTTATATATATATATATTTGTGTTATGTCATACAATATTTATGATTTGTTGTTCTTGTTTGTAGAATCTTCGCACAAAGCCACACATTATAAACTAATAAACTATAGGGAAAGCTAGTCAACAGCACCCACTGTCAATTTTTTGACTACTCTTGTCTAACCTATTAGTGGAATTTGAACGTCACTCTCATAGCACAACCATGGCCCCAAATTGCAGAGCGCATTTCTGCGGTAACGGCATATAATTCATGAGTCCTCTAACTTACAGTCTGAGTCACGCTAACCATTAGGCCACATCCGATCCAATTATCGCTTTCAATGATTTACAATTACTGAATTAAAGTACATCCACAAAAAATCTTATAAATCAATTTTTGTTTGTAAAGAATAACTATGGTTATTCTAACATTACTGAAGTTAAATTAATCAAATCCCAACAAGGGAAATTTACACAATCTAAAACGAATTATATTTCTTTACTCCACTTAATTGAAACTTAAGTTTATTTACACATTATTCATATTACTCAATCAAAGTTTAGATACTGCCATGAAAGAAAAATATTTATACATACACTATTTTTAGCCATTAGTAACGTGACAGGATTTAAAAGGAGGCAGTTTTTAAATTTCTACTATCCATTCATATTTTTCAAACGTTAAGTGGCTCCAAAAAATATACAATTTTATACCCAAAAATTAGTTAACTACAAGTTTTGGTTTAACTGCGTGTATTAAACATTTAGTTTGTTAATGACATCAGGGCAGAAACAGAATATGATGTGTATTTTAGTGTTTTTGTGCAAAAGAACAGAAATGAATATGGTAAGAATTGTAATACTGTTTAGTAAGATTACAAAACTGAGTACTTCGTTTGCTCGAGTGTTATTAAAGTAGCGCCCCCCTCCCCCCAGCGGCACAGCGGTATGTCTGCGGACTTACAACGCTAGAATCCGGGTTTCGATAGCAATGGTGGAAAAAGCACAGATAGCCCATTGTGTAGCTTTGTGCTTAATTACAAACAAACAATTAAAGTAGCCCCCAGTGGCACAGCGGTATGTCTGCGAACTTACAACACTAGAATCCGAGTTTCGATACCCGTGGTGGGCAGAGCACAGATAGCTCATTGTATAGATTTGTGCTTAATTACAAACAAACAATTATTAAAGTAGAAGAAATAACCGGAAAATTTCTAGTGTTGTTTAGTAGAAAGAAAAAACAAATTATATAGAAGAAAATAGCATTGCGTGTTGTAATGTTATTGAATAGGAGAAAAGAAGTAGAATTGTTGTGTATTCTAATATTGTGAAATAGGAGTACAGAAATAGGAACTTCGTGTATTCCACTGATATTGAGTAGGACAACAGAAATAGAAATGTTGTGTAGTCTAGTATTATTGATTGAATATCAGAAAATAATTAGAAATACTATGTATTATACAGGGTGATTATAAAAGAAAACCTCATTTAAAATTATTATATCCTAAAATTTACTTGTCCTGTGTGAACTTAATCTCATCACAGACACAGCGAGGATCACAAGTGTTATTCAGGAAAGTTTTGATATGATATAGTGTATTTCATAAACTATCGTAGAAAGTGTTTAATGTGCTTTCCGTCATTTCCAATCAACCTATCAAGTCTATCCCTAAATGAAACTAATGCAAGAATAATCTGTTCTAGGAAGTGTTCGTCAATCCTGCACACATACACATTTTATTCACTTCAATACGAATTGCCATCAATTTTATTCACTTCCCTAACTTAGAACTACTGTTTGATTGCTACCATTGTATTTTCTGTGCCGTATTCTGGTACACTAACCACGAGGTCAATCTCGACCCAACAAGAACCAGAAAGTGATCAATGGGACTAATAAAGGACAATTATAAAAACAAAAACTGCAAGAAAGAAAGGAAAACGGGCAACTCAGTCGTTTAACGAAAATGTAAACATTATAAATATATGTGTGCGTATGTATGAGTAGCTCATTAGTATTTAATAGGACATTTCTTATAAGTGTGCATTTCATGGCTAATGTATGGCGGTGTTCTTTTTTTCAAACTTTGGCACATACTACTTAAAGTTTGTTAGTAAGTCGGCGTAAGGAAAGTCCCATCTGACTTTGTACATTCTTGTAAATGGAACAAATTGCCACACAAAGTATTACACTGACACTATACTGTGAGCATACACAGATCATTACAACAAAGAAGAAATATTCAAGCACAAATATGAGAGCAACCACTGTTAGACTACAGAAAGTCTATCTGGCTGATTTCCTTTTTCTAGACCACGCCGCTCTTCTCTTTCTCAATGTTTTCTCACAATTACAGCCCTTACTACCCATAGCTTACACTCTCTATGTTATATCGTCTTCATGCCAAGCTGAAATGAAAGAAATAAAAAAGTGCAGCATGAAAGAAATATAATGTCGATTTCCGAAGAATCCTTAGAAACGAAATCTCAGACCGTATTATAGGCTTTAACAGAAAGACTTTTAGAACTTTAGAGATCAGTCTTCATTGAGTAACACCACCGTGACGTCAAAGAAAGGCTACTCACTGTTGGTCTGTTAAATGATGATATCCTGCTCTCCAAGGAGTATGAGGTTGAAGCTTCTCTCCTTTGGGATCCACAGTTTCTGTGCATCTATTCTACACCAGGCTTAGGAAATGTGATTTACTTCACTTACACAAAGACCTCTATCAACATTTGATTTAATGTTGATAAAGGAAACCGGTCACGAAAGACTTTTGTTCCTACAAACGACCTAAAGCTGAACTTTTAACACCTATTATCAAGCTTCCGTTTTTCTGATTTTCCAACAAATAAGCGCAAATAGCGTCGTCGAGTGTTCAGGGCTTGGGATGTTCTGAAGCAATATTATTCTCTTAAATCCAAGAAAATCTCCCTTCATTGTGATTACATTAGCTATATTACTATTTGTTAACAAGTAAAGTGTAATTTTTAATCTTCTTAAAAAGGCTGAAGCACAATGAAGCGATGATGAAATAACAACAGAATAAACAGAAAGTATCTTATACACTTCCTACCTATCCTCTCATCTATTTATAATCAATCTGTCCGTTACAGCTAACAATTCCATACGCTTATTTATCTGGCTTTATACATGTATAATATGTTTCCACCTGTGTATAAAACAATCCTTAAACTCTTCTGTTTCTTTCTCTTCTTACTACTTTCTACCGGTTTCAATCTTCACAAAATAATTTTATAGATAATCTATAATAAAAACATTCAACCGCTTTTCAAGTATAAATAAATAACTCGAATCTAAATACATATATATTTGGTATTTGAACGTTGTTTGTTACATATATATATATATACTAGGGATAAAACTCGTGCTTTGCGTACGAAAGTATTTTTTTTTCTTGTTGTTGTAGTATTTTGTATTTCAATACACAAATTTTATAGAATGTGTGTTTAAAGTAATTAAAACAGCTAAATGACTACTCACGCATGAGATCAGATACGTAGACTTCTGAACGAATCTGATGGCCGTGCGGAGCGTCTCAGTGGCTGCGAGGGTTTAACCTATGTGGGTTAAATCTATTCCACAACACGTAACACCCACCAAACACCTGTATTACAAAAGACACTTTAAGCCGAATTGTCTGATCAGAAATGGCAAACCGATCGGTTTAACTAGTAAGAGACACCAGATATAGCGAAGCTTTCAAAACCTGGGTATGGGGGGGGGGGGTAAGGTTTAAAACTCAACAGGGTGACGGTACCGGTTCTCTAAGTGTCTATAAACAAATAACGAAATTCACACATAAACCCTTAACATCATAACATTGAGATGGGGCTCTGAAGGATGAAGAGATCCATTACCCAGACATCTTTCCTTTTGTAATGCATAGTACTATCTACACCCACCCCCATGATGATGTCGTCCGCACTTCCCCACTCCTAATTTTATTTCTCTAGATTTTAATGATGTTTATAAAGCTTCCAAGCAAGTACACACATTACTCGGTGAATTATTTAAAATCTAGCCAATGCTTAGTTTTATGGAGCATAAAATAAAGCACAAAAATATATAAACTATTCATTTTTTAATTTCTTACCCGCTTCGCATCGAATTCAAATTAAAACCATAAAATATAAAACGACTAACAAATAAAATTCGTATAATAAGTTTCTTTATATTTTTGTGTTTTATTATATATGTATACCTACTTAAGTAAATATTCTCCACACATTTGACACAGAAGTAGCTGCAGCTATAACTTACTAAAAGTACGTTTTTTTTCTTCATACATTATAAGAGAGTTTCATATATTTACGACTTGTCATCGTCTAATATCTACGATCTACTTCTTCGATAGGAGAAAATATGTCAAAGGAACTGGCATCTCTATCGAATTCCTTCAAAACAGCCAGTCGTGAAAAAAAAAGCCAATTGTTACTTTGAAAGGTGCATAGTTAAGTTTGGTGTCCTATGTTTCATTTTAAGTTCCGTTTCTCAAATATGGTGCTCTTTAAAGGAATAGGTTTAAAACCGTCAAGTATTCGTACACGTACATTGTTTCCTGTGCCTGGATATACCTATGCTTGGATAAAGATCTTTAAATTAATCAAATAAATTACAAACTCTTTTCATGCATGCAGCTACAGTTATTTTTTTCATTTCGAGTTTCTTATTCTAGTGAAAGGACACAAGTGAAATAGTTCATTTATCATTCATAACGGGCGTTTTCCCGTAAAATATGCGCACAGAATCACATAATGGCGGAGCGACAAAAAGGGGAGTAAAAGGAAATGAAGAGAAAACGGTAGCGCTAAAAATAGACAAAATTTTAAAAAGACGCAATTAGACTTGACTTTTGAGTTAATGAAAAAAAAAGATTTTAATTGCATAGTTTCTTATAACTATCAACTTAACTCATCAGGCTGATGGCGTTATAAATTAAGGTCCAACTATAAATACATTAACCTGTGTATCTTAGAAACAAATATTTCGAAGTTTCGAAGCTCGGTTGCGTGCTGTTGTAATGTCACAATTTAAAAAAATATATATTTTTTAATTACCTACTGAAAAAAATAACAGTTTTGTTTAATAATTAATTATATATTTGTTATATAACATTATGTTAGGCCTAGCATATTTTTTAACACTACATTTCTAATCTAGTACCTTCCGGATTTGCAAGAATTAGAAGAGTATAGTATAATAATATTTCAACCACAATATATTCATCATATTCATTGCCGACGTAATGTTTCGCGCAGTCCAGAGCTCCTCAGGCTAGCTGGGATACAACAAACACGGTAGTGGTCGGAATACTAGTCATTAGGCCATTTGTTACATTTTGCCAGTTGTTTTGTTTTAAATTTTACAATTGTGTTGGGAACACCTGGGTATATTATACCGTTACGTTTTAAAGTTTTTTCTACACAAAAAAGACAAATTATTCGTTTATTTATTTTCAATAATCCATGTTTGAAGTTCCAACATTGAATTATAAGTTCCTTTTGAGGCGAATTTAGCAAAATTTATGATTAGATATAATATTTTCTTTTCCATTTTTTATATTGGTTTGTATTTTCTGACTTTGATTATTTAGGTTTCTTTCTTCATCTTGTCACAATATGTGTAATGTTATTGATGGTTTAATGGGAAACATATAAATAACGATTAAGTAACTCTTTAGAGCAAAGGAGTCTTGCTGTGAGAACCTTAATTTCTTAGAAAAAAAGTTTTATGTTGTAATTTTTCCATTTCCTCGAAGCTAGTAAGAAGATTTTCCATAACAAATAAGATGAAGACACATAAAATATATAAGCTTTGGGAAGGGCTCTACGAAAATAATAACACTGTTACAGTTTCTCCTTACACAAATTAAATACGTGGTCTTACAAGGAAAACGTTTGAAAACTCTGGCTAGATAATGACATTACCTTGTAATAGCAGTAAAAAGAAAAAAATCAGAATAGTCTATATATTTGTGGAGAAAAGAGAAACGGATTAAGACATAATATTATCAGATAAAGTAAGTAAGGTCAGGGACAACTGAACTCGCCGAGACAACACAAAACAAAATTAATCCAGAGTGAAGGCAATGAAGAAAGAGCCCTCTACAAATGTTCTTCTGTGCGCATAATACTATAGGAAGTAGTTTTCTTGTGTTTGGATAATAAGGGCACAACATTCAAGAGAAGAATCGAAGTATAAAGGGTATATTAGGGTTCTGAGAAATTCATTGGCAAAGTATTACGAATGAAAACTGAAAAAAGTCTAGTTATCAGCACAAACATCTTCAAAAGTCTAAAATCTCAACAAAATCATCGACCCCATAATTCACAAATGTCGGACTTTGTTTCAAATAATTATGTCCCTTTGGAGAGCTCCCCAGTGGCACAGCTGTAAATATGCGGACTTACAACGCTATAAACCGGGTTTCGATACCTGAGGTGGGCAGAGCACAGATAGACCTTTACGTAACAGTGTGCATAACTACAAAGAAACAAATAAATCTTTGGGAGAAAATGAAGCTTAGAAACAAGAAATAAGTTTGATTCTTAGAAGCGTCCAACATTTATTATATTGATATTAACTAAGAAGAGAATGTATAAATACAGTACATGAAAAACTCAAAAAAATCACAGGTTAGATAGAAGATATTTCTTTTAGGTGGATGATAAGAACGATGTCAGAATTATATAGCCTTACCTGGAAACTTATTTAACCAAGTTGAATCTAAGTGATCTTGGTCATTTTTTCGTACCATTACTTTGCATTCATTTTGTGAACATGAATGTGAGGAAATGGAAATAATATTTAATTAATATTTTCGACTTAATTATCATGTTTATCTTCCCTTACAGTAAATAAAGTTGCTTTAACTTACACTATTTTGTTTACTGGTCATTTGGAATTGGAAACGTTTAATAATACTTTCATAGCATATGTAATTTCCTATTCTGAAGTCCTTAACCCTAAAATACAAATATTTCTGAAACACGTTTTTATAAACTATTTATCAACCAAATTGCTTGTGACTTTGTCGGTTACAGAGTCACTTATAATGTATAAATCACAACAAATTAAGTGAAATATATGAGTGGTTTCACTGACATATTTGGTCAGTTGTTTACACTCAGTGGTGCAACAGATAAAATACAATATAACTCTATATATGATGGTAGTGCACGGTATATAAACAAGTCAGAGTAAGGTAGCAAGATTTTATATTAATATTGTTCTTTAATCAAATTAACACCTGAGCTGAGGTTAGAGAATGTTTATATTAGGAGTATAATTTATTCATGAATACGGTTAATGAATTAGTTTCATTGACAATACTTCGCTGGTTACAATCCGCAGAATATGAGTACCCTAAATTCAAATGTTCAGTGTTAGAGTCTGATTAGCCAACTTTTCTGAAATAAAAATCACATTTGGCCTAGAAAGATATTTATATATATAAGCATGCCTACCCGTAGCACGGATAAAAACCCCACATCTGGGAGGTATACTTTAGGAAGGACCCCTTTTCATTTTTCATTAAAGATAACTCCAAGCTCTCCTACACCGCGTGGCGTATTAAATTGTGGCTCACGCGACGTCCATAAATTATTTATTATTTTTTAATTAGATGTTTTGTTAGTATTTATGTTGAGATAAGATACATAGTTTCTTGAGGTAAGTAGTCAGTTCTTAAACATTCTGGTAACAAATAATATATTGCCTCAGGACAATATCTGGTTCAATGATCCCATAAACGTAGTACAACAGGGTACAATATCGCATCAATATATCGTCTAATAGTAAATCCACTCATCAGAAGCCTGATAGCACCTATAATCCAATCATCCTTACGCCTCCTACATCATAATTGAAACCCCATCGAAACGGTCACAATCAACACTGAACACATTGTTCATCTTTGAATATCCAGCTATAATGAGGTAAACATCTTAAAATTATACGAAATTATGATAAATAATCAATATTTGTGTTCAAAATGCTGCCATACAATGTCAGTATGACGTCTTCATTGCCAATATTGGTTCCTGTTTTTGGTCTCTCCGCGCTTATGCGTGAATGAATCTGTAGCACGCAGCCGCCAACGCACATTTTCTAGCGTCTAATGTAAAGAATCACATTTATTTCCAACTGTTTGGCAGTAGCTCAGGCATTCTGGAGACATTCTTTGTAAACTAAGGTCATTTTAAATTGTTTTTCAACTCAGTATACTCTGTTACTATTTAGATGCTTTGGAAGTAGTTGCAGCACACTACTTGTGTGTTACGTTATGTAGAGGGCTATTTATTTTAATACTTTTTATGCTTTTCGACCCTTCATAGGTACAATGACTTATGTACGCAAAATTCTAACCTTGCACCCTAAACCTAGCTTTGTATAAAAACTTTTCCGATAGTGGGATTTCGATTTCGGAAGCACAACTCTATATGACTGGAAGGGGGTGCATCGGTGCCTAATACTGTTATTATTGAGGAGCCACTTTGTTTAAAATATTTAATTTTTTATACAACCTATGTGATATTGTCACAGGGTAGGCCCACAATACCTTTTTTTCACACCCCAAACAAATATTTTCTTGCAACGCTCCATTTCTGAATTATTTGCCTGTTAATGGACTTCTGAATCAACTTTTATAGTTAAGACAAACATCCAATTATTTTTAGTGTGATTGGTGTCTGCTTCACTTGTAGAACAAGTTAGAAGGACTTTACATATATATGTATGTATATTGCTCTTAATCATTATCCATACAATCTACCCATATATATATATATATATACATATACATATCTCTGTGTCATTACTAACTAATGACACTATACGCATAACACTTTTTGTTATTACTGACATAAACGTTTTTTCTGATACTACTCACATATGTCTTTACGTATAAAATACCTTTTATAACCGCTCGTATCACTAAACATACCGCATGATTTTAATTACCCATATATAGTACCGACACACTCAAATGTCACAACTCATTAACACCCTTAATGTATTTTGCATTATATACGACATGTATTAATACCAGCACGTTACCTGGACTACCAACCATTTATTAACCATATCACTACTCATACGTTATTCCCCTTTTCTAATTTTAGCATAAATTCTGTTGTTGCTAATACATACTGATCAGTTCTTACCCATACACTTTATCAATAGAAATTATAATATTTTTCTCGCTAGGGAGTTACTTTAGAATCAGAAATACCCTGAAACAAATTAAGTATGTTACAAAGGAAATTGAAAGCAGTTTTATCGTATCTGTATGGTGATTATTCCGAGAACAATAGCAATCAATCTGTGTACAGAGACATAGAATGAACCTTTACTTGTTAAAAAATATGATAATGGCTAATGGGGTTGCAACAACACTGACTTCGAAATGTTTTGAAAGGAAGAAAATGGTGATTTAGAGCTTGTATAAATTTACATATAGCTTGTTTCTTAAAAGCTTTGCTTATAAAAGTGATACTTATAAGGTCCTTAAGCCATGAGATTTAAACAGTTTAAGAAATTATTTCATCGTTTCTCCTAATAGACTACAAACAAGAAAGACTGGTTTAAAGTCGGTAGTGTTTTTATTTCAGTTCAAACAGTATGACTGTGCTCTCTGACTAAGGTTACACACGTTTCTTTAACAATATCAGTATTTACCTGCGCAGAGAAGTCAACATAAACACACTATTTCAAAACAGGTCTGAATTCCCAAGTATGAAACAAATATGAATAGTCAACGTGTCCTTTACCTGTTTTGGTTATGTTAGAAACAAACCAGAACCCGAAAGTTTCACGTGTCTAACCGGAAACCTCTACTGAAGAAAGGCAACTGATTTGTTTCCGATAATACAGCTTGAGCTCCTCCCTTTTATTTGAAATTTAATTTAGAGCGTTGCGAATAATGATTAACAATTCAGCATAATTGAAATGATTCTTCACGCAAAACCTATAGCGTGATCCCAATAAAATTCAGGTGTTCCATTACTATTGAAAATATAATTTTGCATTACCTTTTACTTCCCGGTTCGCTGATCTGACAACTTTATAAATTTTAATTTCGGTTACTTCCACTTCAGTAAAATCACTGTTATTGATGATTAATTATTAATTAGTACAATGAATATAACATCACTACATCAACTTGGGACTAAACAAGATATGTGTAATTATCTTTTTAAATGATATACATATTTCGAAATTTCTTTTTTTTTACCAAATAAACTGCGGTAATTTATATATATATTTTTTATAATTTTTGACACCAGAAAAAGGTTCTTAAAGCAGAGAATGGACCCATAAAGAATCTTTTGTTTTGCGATATCCTCTATTAATTTATTTGTCTTTCTTACCACTGCTGTTTAAAGAATGTTCGCGTCCAGACTCTCAAAAGGATTCCAAAATTCAACTGCTCCTAAAATGAAACCTTCTAAGCTCATGATGGCAGTCTCAAATATATATATATATTTATACATTATTTTAAATGTGTAAGTAAACCTTATATATATATTATCCCATCACAGGTTGACAAAATGTAGAATAGTATATGGAGTGCATTAGCTTGACGAACAATATTGGAGTGATTACATAAATCGTAGTTCCAACCAAGCTAACCATGATTGGTTACATAAATCACAACCGATTCCTTCAGCAAGATGGGAAGCAATCAGATACGCCTCATTTTCAGCTGCCCTAGCTGGAGAGAGAGAGACATCAGAGTAGAACTACTAGTATACGTTACATATACAGTTCCGACTCCTTTAGATGGACAGATACAGTTATACAGAGCTTCTTATGCATACTTCACAGACTAGACTTTGTTAGCTAGACAGAGACATCCAAATATGGCTGCTCACACAGATTCCAGTACCTTCTCTGTTAAATGGACAGAACTTTACCTTAGTAAGACAAAACTCTTCATACATAGACAGACAAGACAGATAACAAATGTTTCCCCAACGACTGTATAACCCTTTGAGGGAAAAACATAAAGACTGGATGGCATAACAAAGATTCTTCTCTGAAAATGTAAGTTTAGTAAACTCTGTGCCAAGTACAATGTGACGAAAACATAGTATAGCATCACTTACATCGTTAAAGGTTTAAAATATAATTACTGTAAGACACAGAGAAGATATAAAAGTTATAACAAACATAATACGGAACTGATTTATTATAACAAATTATTTTAAATCATGTGTCTTTGTCCTATTATGATATTTCTCTTCTAGAAACTCTTAACTTTAAGCTGATTTAACAACAATCTGAAAAATAATTATTATTTCACTTTTATTATTCAAATCTCTAAATCGGAATTTGATATAGGTACCATTGCAGTTACAAAACAATATATTTGGTGTAATTTACAGAACAGGTAGTGGGATATTTCTTATCTGAAATTTAAGGGTTATACATAAGATGAATATACGAAAAACGCGTTCAGAATCCTTTTCTTTATATTGATAATTTACTTATTCTGTAAACAGTTCAAAGGCGTTTCGAAAAAATCTTTAAAATTATTCTAATCTGGTACAGATTCTTTCTAAAAGTAATATATATATATATGCGATATTTTTGATAAGGTTAATTATAAAGGAAGATTAAACACGATGGGTAGATGTTATGAATTAGCTGTCTTTTTTTTCAGCGAAAAAAATAATTATTTCTTTTGAAAAACTTAAAAAACGAGAGAAAAGAGTGAAGACTTGTTGGGTGTAAATGTGTTCTAGTTTGGCCAAGTTTAATAGAAGTCGATTAAGCATTCTCTAATACTCACGAGGAGGGTATTAATTAGTTCCAGTGTATATCCTTGCTTTTGGGTCTGTAAAAGTGTAACAAAATACTTCTGCCCACGTTAATCGTATAACATGTTAGTCAGATGTCTTAAAATAGTTATCTTTTGCATATAATATTGCCTTTCTAGCTATATTCACATAAGCGACATATTTCCGTGCTGCACACAATTTTATAACAATATTCCATTGTTCAAAACAACAGCAACCGATGTTAAGAGCATTAGGACCTTTACATTCATCAACTGCTGACCTTTTTTTGAGAAAATGTCTTTAATTATGAGATATTAAATGATTTCTAAGGATTACGGCAGTAGAAACCCCCCAAACCCTGTAGATCACCTATAATCAACAAACCAAATTCGATGACGAGGAACCCACTTTGAGACTAATAATGCTTGGAGACGGCTTGAATGGGTAATGAAAAAAAAAAAGATAATTCACAAAATTCACCGTAAGAACACACACACCGGCCTCTACATCCCCTGGAATTCCGCTCATTACACCACACAAAAATCGATACATTTAAAAACCTCATAAACACAGCCAAAAAACTCTGTTCAATGGACTACATAAATGAAGAAATTAACCACATAAAGCATTCCTTTATTCACACCAATAAATTCCCACCAGCTATTGTTGAAAAACTCTCCAACATTCCCCACAACAAAACTCAACTCACGAACAAAATTGATACTAACAAACCCAACAACAGAATATTACACTGCAGTTTACCTTTTGTTCCTGAAACCAGCTCAAGAATTATACACACTTGGACAAAACTAGCCAGTAAACACAATATTCCCGTTAAAGTCAAATTCTCTCAAAAACCAAGGTCATTTACAAAATAACATGCAATAACTGTCCAGAATTCTACATCGGAGAAACAGGAAGAAAATTGGAAACCAGATTCACAGAACACAATAAAAAAACGTCCCATGTTTTCCACCATTGCAAGTCAAAAAACCATAGTATATCTATTAAAAACACAGTAA
>NW_013665730.1:241952-254466 GCF_000517525.1 Limulus polyphemus | reverse complement strand
ATATATATATCCGTGTCAGTGTAAACTATTCGTATCTGATGATGATAAAACCTTGTCGAAACGTTGTACATTTGCTGTTATGTTAAACTTATATTAAAGTTTTTCTTCATTACCTATTCAAGCCGTCTCCAAGCATTATTAGTCAACAAACAAAATATTTTTAGTAATTATTGTTTGCGAGAAACATCTTTTACGGTCACACAAACAAGTAACAGGCTATAATGAGGCAATCACTCGAGTGAGTTTTGTTGTTATTGTTTCTTAAAAATACTTTAGCTTTCAACAATATTTCTCCGGTTAGAGAAAAATGATAAATGTTTTGAAGTTAACAGTACTGTTCTTGGATAATTCCTACACTATTAATGAAAGTAATCTGCTGTGATATGGGTAACTAACATGTTGTTACACAAATAATAATTTTAGTTACGTGACATTCTATGCTGCTGTAAACAAATCTGTAGTTATATATTTTCCAGTTTAAAAGTTCTGTGATTTCCATTGTACTCTGCTAAGCGAAACAAACAACGCATGTCGAAAAATGTTAAGAGCAGAATAATTTATTTTTTTGAACAACATACGTTTCAACATTAAAAATTCATGTTCGAGTTAACTAATCAATATATTTTTTTTAATCTGATACTCATGCACATGTTTCCTTAGTTGTTTATACTTGATAGTCACCAGATGGCCCTTTTAAAAGAAAGTTTTATAATATTCTAGAACAGCGAATATTTCCAAAACTTACAATTCTTCGTTAGTGATTAACATTACTACACCTAACTAGCAAGGTGAGTAAGTACAGAGTACTACAATCAATGACTTACAGGTAAATGAACATTGTGCATTACAAAAACTGAATAAAAAGGAGAGCGAGCGCTATGTATTGTTACCTCTGCATAGCAAGAAGAGTATTATGTATTGTTACATCTGCATAGCAAGAAGAGTGAGTATTATGTATTGTTACATCTGCATAGGTATAGCATGAAGAGTGAGTACTATGTATTGTTACATCTGTATAGCAAGTAGAGTGACTACTATGTATTGTTACATCTGCATAGCAAGAAGAGCGAGTACTGTGTATTGTTACATCTGTATAGCAAGAAGAGCGAGTACTATGTATTGTTACATCTATATAGCAAGAAGAGCGAGTACTATGTATTGTTACATCTGTATAGCAAGTAGAGTGAGTACTATGTATTGTTACATCTGCATGCTATACAGATGTAACAATACATAGTATCACTCTTCTTGCTATACAGATGTAACAATACATAGTACTCGCTCTTCTTGCTATAAAGAGTGAGTACTATGTATTGTTACATCTGTATAGCAAGTAGAGTGACTACTATGTATTGTTACATCTGCATAGCAAGAAGAGTGAGTACTATGTATTGTTACATCTGTATAGCAAGAAGAGCGAGTAGTATGTATTGTTACATCTGCATAGCGAGATGAGTGAGTACTATGTATTTCTACAATGACCAGCAAGTAGAGTGTAATTGTGTTATAACAAGAGAAAAGCAAGGTGTGGTTGTAGTATGGTCCACAAAAAGTGAGCAGAAAAATGACTGGACAAAGTGTACTATAACTGAATAGTAAGATGAGTGAGTGCTGTATACTACAACAGCTGGTTAGCATGGTGAGTGACTACAGTGTGCTACGTCAACTGGCTAGTATGATGAATAAGTACTATATATTACAACAGAGATAATTAAGATAAGTGAGAACTACAGCAATTGGAGAAACGAGTTAACTTATGATATAAAATCCACAGATGAGAGTTGTTTTAGCGACGAATTTAATTATTTTCTGTACTAAAACAGACTCATGTGAGACAAAACAATGATCCAGAATAGTCAGAAGTTGTGGGCATTGCAATTTTTGTAGTTGTCTGAAAAAAAACACTACAACCAGGTTTGTCTGTAGCGATGCAGAAACACACTTTCTATTGTACAACGCACTAACATAATACAACTTACGAACCAGGTTTGTCTGTAGCGATGCAGAAACACACTTTCTATTGTACAACGCACTAACATAATACAACTTACAAACCAGGTTTGTCTGTAGCGATGCAGAAACGCACTTTCTATTCTACAACGCACTAACATAATACAACTTACGAACCAGGTTTGTCTGTAGCGATGCAGAAACACACTTTCTATTGTACAACGCACTAACATAATACAACTTACGAACCAGGTTTGTCTGTAGCGATGCAGAAATACACTTTCTATTGTACAACGCACTAACATAATACAACGTACAAACCAAGATTGTCTGTAGTGGTGCAGAAACACAATTTCTGTAGAACAACGCACAAAATTACGAACCAGACAAGTGAATAGTGACTAATATACATACAATTTCTAGAGCTAAACATTTTCATAAAATTACAAACCCAAGTTGTCTGTAAACGATACACTTAACCTTTTCTCTTAAAGCAACCTAAATCAGAGAGACAAGAAAGGAACCACCATGATAAGTAATAATGGGCATCCGTATGTCCACTACTTAAATATAATTCGAACAGAGAAACTCTCTGTAGCAACGCAGTTACACACTTTTTGCAGTAAAAAAAAAGTCAAATATAATACATGCTACTGAAAAGAGTAGACAGAAATCTTGAACACATTCTACTTCTGTAGTTAAATAAAATTTCTGTAGATCGGGATTGTCTGTAACGATACATATATGTGTACATATTATGCTCGTACACACTTTCTCTTGCAAAACAAACTAATAGAAGACAAAATTCGAATCAAGGATGTCTGTAGCGATACAAATTTTGTGGCATACAAAGATTATGAAAGACAGGTTAAACATCAGCGTGTTTTGTAGTGTTAGGCAAACATACGTGTTTTTTTTCTTAGTGAAAACTGCTGGAAAACACATTTACAAAGCATGTTAATTCTTTAGTAACAATCATACAAACATTCTTTCATAGCATAAACTCCTGTAAAAATAACCTATAGAGGACGGGTCTGATATATTTGAGCTATTTGGAACATACAAATTATAAAGTCACGTGACAGCCGATGTAAATTCTCGGTGGAACGGAATGTATCACAACTACATTTTACCATAACTTGGCGTCACATAGGTAGTGTGATGACCCCTAAAATTATTTTTTTTGGGGAAGGATATGTAACAGTCTTTTCTGGCACAAAATATCCATACACTCAGCTTATAAAGATGTATTCAGATCCGTGATTTTGAATTTTCAAGGCGACAATATCCCTTGTATCTCAATGCATTGGAAAACAAAGGAATATGCATCAACTTGGGAACTAAAACTATCGAAAACTAACATACAAAAAGTTGTACCCAATACGTATTAAGCAAAGTGTGGAGTCTTCTAACAGGTGAGAATCCATAAAAACAAAGGTCAGTGGAAAAAAGTTCACGTGTCCCAGGGAAAAGTACGCAACACAATCAAAAAGAACCTCCATCTGGAAAAATGACACAAGTCAAGTATACACAAGCTGCTTCCACGACATATCCATCTAACCGTCGCATATCTCAAACAGATGGAAAATGAAATGGATATTCATATTCGTCCATACGATTATACATCGGACTTTGAGTTCAGACTCTTGAAATGGGTGCTAGGAAACTATTAACCTCGTCCACTAGATAGCTTGTGGAAATCATGCAGGGATTAGTGGGGTAATTTTGACATGACAGCCTTACGACGGAGCCTTTGGCAATGGAAATACTGTGCAGGGCTGTTTTCACGAAGCTCGGCCGTTAGAAAGGGCATGGATGGATGTGGTGACACGGACTGTAACGACATCTTGAAGGTCCAAAATTGGTTTAATATAACGTACTAAACTCCTTTACTCTTGAATTATGAACATAAACAAAGGAAGTAGTAGGTTCAGGCTACGTATTAAACTGGTCTAGCAATGGATATTGTATTTGTTGTAATTCAGAACACTATAAAATGATATGTAATTATATGAATTTTACAATCTCAGTCATAATTTAAGATGTTGAGAAACAAACCACCAAACCAAGTGGTCCGTAGATGCCAAAATATGCAAATTCTATTGAAACAAAAGTTATAAATGAGAATATACCGTAACGATAGTCTCTTCATTCGTTACAAAAAATACTCTGAAGCAGGTCTCTTTGACCATAAGCATACTTATGTTCATCATTTAATCTTCCGATAACTCAGTTAATAGTATGAACGGCATCCTCCTCTGGTTAAATACTAGCTAAAGTGCCTCAAGAAGAAACGAATGTGTGCCTTATCAACAACTGGGATGTTGCACACAGGGATTTTACCACCAAAAAGAACCATTAGTAAGAAATCAGATTTTGTTTAAAAGTCTGTGGTTTACACAAAATATGCATACAGTGGTGTAGACTAAGTAGCGTCGTTTAGAGGACGTATATATGTATGCTATGCCCCTCGTAAGCGTGTCTTCGATTGCACTTCTTATTGGTTGCCCAGGAAAGCCTGATTTAATCAATAAAGTATAGAAATGCGGACGTGTCTCAGTTGTGACTGCACAATAGGGCCCTAAAATAAATGTATGTGTCTTCTTTTGTTTCTCTTGATAAGCATGACATTCCTCTCCTACATGATTAATGTCGTTTTCCCTCTGTATCTCCACACGAAGCAATATTCTTTTCTTAAGATATCACATATTTTTAAGCAATTTTTAAAATAGCTTTAATAAAATTATGGTTATCCTCTTGTTTTCATAGGGTAAATTTCATTAATTTACTCTTATTTTTTTATCAAAGCATTGTTTTAATAACAGTACTGTCATTTTATATTTTTTGTAGTAACGTTATATAACAAGAAATGTATTTTTTTTAAAGTAACCTATAATAACTACATTGGTCTGTTATTTCTTCTTAAGTCAACCATCTTCATATTTTCTCGGAGCTACTTTCACTGATAATACTGTCATTTTATTATTTTCTTTAAAATCTTCATTTTTCTTCCTTTCATAAGATAGTCTTCAATATTTTTGTTTGCTATTAAGCACAAAAAAACACAATAAGCTCTATTCACTGTGCCCACTGCGAGTATCTAAACCCGATTTTTAGCGATATAAGCCCTCAGACTTACCGCTGAGCCACCCGGAGGTTAGTCTTAAGTGGCATAACTGTCATATTTTTCTTTTCTTATGATAATATCCTGAATAATCTTATATAATGTAATTTTTCCTCTCTAAAAAATCCTTCAAAATTAGTACTTTCATTTTGCAGTGCTTTAAACGCCTAAGATGGCTCCCTCATGAAGCTTTTTATGCTTAATAAAAGTAATTATAGTCACGATTGACTTGAGATGCTGTTTTTTTCTCATCACAATAATCTTAATCAACCATTATTATCTTCGAATCAAAAGTGTAGAAAAATTAATATTTCAGATTCATCTTTTGTCCTCCAAAAATCATCAATCAGGAAGCCTTTTAGTTTCGCCGTCAACTATTGGTTTAATCATTTTTGTTAGGCATAAGAAGCCTCATTGCTTTTCCGGCTTAAATATTTAGTATCATTAAAACAATTTTTGTACTATTTATTTCACTTTTTCTTTTTTGGTTGCCATAGGTCCATCCCAGTTGATGAGCTATATTACTGAATGAAATATCTCCAGAATAATGACATGTGGTGGACAGAACATAGATCTAAAATTCTGTTTTTACGCTTTTTTTATCCTAATTAAGAAAAGTTTTGAAGAAAAAAACATCTGCAGTGGAGCATGGTTTTAAAGACTGCCATTTTATATTTTTAAAATAGCCTCTAATAACAATGCTGCAATTCTATTACTGGCTTTTCTTTTATTGAGAGAACTTTCAGTAACATTGAAGTATGATCATTCAGTCATTGTCCTATCATTTTTTTCTTCTTATTTAGACTGACACCAAGTCATATTCCTACCATTTCTCATGTTTGTTACAAAATGCCCAATTATAAACCTCCACATTTTTTCAGTACTTTCCAGTACTAATTCTGATATTTCTACATAACTCCGATCCTGAGTTTCTTTGTTTCTATAGGTATGCTTGTAATGATCATTTTGTAGTTTTCTTTAAGTATTTAGTATAAAACGACAACTATGTCGTTTATTTTATTTCGTGAAGTAATCCAGCAAAGATCCCGCCATATAATTGGTTTATTTAAGTACTCTCTATACTATCATGTTACAAGCTTCGTTTTTAAGAAACTGTTGCAATCGGAAGGTCCAAAGTTCGAGCCGCGATTTTCCGCGAAGCATACTCTGCACTTTCAGCTACAGTGGGTGTTAAAACTGTGACATTCATTGGCGATGGATGCTGCTGACTGGTTTCACTCTGGTCACAGTTCTTAGTTATGGATGACTATGCTTGAATTTTAGGGTCTCTGGCATACGCCATTTAGCCCATTTTTCACATTATATACCATTCAGGATAAAAATACAAATGCCTTAAAGCTACTGTAAAAAAAAACAACCTAAGTTCTTGTTTTTTTGTTCATCAAAGCTTACTTCCAGGATGACACTGCCATTTATTTATTTATTTTACATAAAACTAAAAACCCGTAAAGTTTTAAGCTTTTTCGTCGATTTTTAAAGTAAAATGTTAGTCTATATGACAATTTTGGCATTCATTTTTCTTCTTTTTACTTGATGCAGTCTTCAAATACTACATTACTATTTTGTTGTAATGTGTTTAAATGTTTTTAATCAGTCTGCAAAAACATAGAAGTGAATAATTTTTTGTTGTTATTGTTTTCAAGTTATCATCTATCTATCTATCAATATTGAAGGTGCAAGTGTCGATTTTACTTTCATATGCTAATCCTGTCATATATTTGGATAGCTGCTATTGGGTTCGCTGAGTCACCAACTGAAAATGTAATGTTATGTCATTGCTTTATCAGTAAAGCCATACAAACATTTGATTCGAACAGGTACATCTACTCTTGAACGATGCGGCAGCTGCAGGGCTCGAAAATCAATCGAATGTTCAGTTGTATGAGTTTTGGTAAAGCTGGAACTAGAATCTCCAGAGTGATTTCGCTATTCCTTTCTATGTGAAATGCAAAAACAGAAACTTTTACACTTACAAATATCTTCTTTATAATTGGTTCTAAAGTTTATATAGACAGAGTCACTCGTTAACAACTTTTACACTTATTTTTATCTACTTTATTTATAATTGCTTCTAAAGTTCACATAGACGGAGTCACTTGTTAACAGCTTTTACACTTATTCATATCTGCTTTATTCATAATTGCTCCTAAAGTTCACATAGACAGAGTCACTCGTTAACAACTTTTACACTTATTCATATCTGCTTTACTCATAATTGCTCCTAAAGTTCATATAGATGGAGTCACTCGTTAACAACTTTTACACTTATTCATATCTGCTTTACTCATAATTGCTCCTAAAGTTCATATAGACGGAGTCACTCGCTAAAAAGTTTTATACTTGTATCTGCTATATTTATAGTTGGCTCTAAAGTTCACATAGACGGAGTCACTCGTTAACAACTTTTACACGGACACATATCCGCTTTATATATAGTTGACTTTAAGGTTCATATAGATGAGTCACTCGTTAAAATAATAGATTATTACATTAAAAAAGTAAAGGAATTTGTTTTTTACCTCTTGGTTACTGCTTGGCTAGAAACGGAGATGACGGTAAACTCATCTGAAGACGCTACTTAATTTCTGACATCTTTAACGTATTTAAAAGTAAACCTTTTCGTTAACATTAAAACCTATTTCATTTTGCTCTATACATTCACAAACAGAAGTCCATCTACACTTTTATCTTAAATTTGACTTACAGCATATATTTACAGAGTTGCATCCTGATTTTGCCTTCTTAGTAAACAGTATTATTACAGATATTTACACTACAAGTTGCATCCTGAACCTGATGTGTTGAATATTTTGAGAAACAGAAATTCATTCTAGAATTTCATCTTTAACCTTCTGTGTTAGTTCACGAAACAAGTTTAGCCTAGAGTTCCATTTTAAATCGGTTCTATTAAGTATGTTCACAAACAGATGTTCAGTCCAATTACATTTTAAATCTGACTTACTGCATGGATTTATAGAAACACAAGGGCCTGCCTTTGTCAATAGTATGATAACTAAATGCTTACTCTAAATTTGTATCCCATTCACAAACATAAGTTCGTTCTCGAGTTTCACCCTGATACTGACCTACTGAATGTACTTAAAGACAAAAGTTCGGCCTAGAACGTCGTCACAAATGTGACGTACCCTTAAGGTTCAGTAAGATTTCATCCTGATTCAGTCCTCATGTATATTTTCATAGCCAGATGTTTAATATTTGCAACCTGATTCTGGCCTACTTAGTAAATATATTTACAAAAAGGTGTTCAGATCAGTGTTTTTCTCTATTCTTCAATATTTTCTAAAAGTAGGAATTTTGTTCAAAGTTTCATCATGCTGTTGATCAATAACATGTGCTTACCAAGTTAATATCTTGTCATGCTGTTGATCAATAAAATGTGCTTACCAAGTTAATGTCTTGTCATGATATTGATCAGTGAAATGTGCTTACCAAGTTAATATCTTGTCATGATATTGATCAGTGAAATGTGCTTACCAAGTTAATATCTTGTCATGATCTTGATCAGTGAAATGCGCTTACCAACAGTCCTTTTCTGGAGTTGAGCCCTAGTTTTAAACAGCTAGTATGTTTATAAATAATAGTTCAATAACAGCTGCCATCAATTTTCTCATTTTACGCATACATTGCATATAAAATAATTCCAACCAAAATATGCCCTCAAATGTACCCTGTGTCTATTAAGGGAACAATGGTTCGGATAATAAGTATACCATAATTTCAATATAAAAACTATGTTCACCGACAATTTCGCGGTTTACATGTTGCATTTCTTTTAAAGACAGTCTAAATCATTCATTTCAGTGTTGACCTATAATTACCTCCGCCACCCCTGTGTGTGTGTGTTTGTCAGCAAGATTTCTCAAAAATGGCTGAATGGTATACATTGGGACTATGACCCAACTTAGAAGTGATTAGTTTTTTGGGGTCAAGGTCACAGCAAGATCACGAAAATAAAAAAAAATCCTATCTGTTGACATGAGGACCGATTTATCACACAATTTATATTCTATAACTCAGTCAAAAATGATCAGATTTTGATGAAACTTGGTGGACATGTGTAGAATATTACTCTTCATTGTCCTGCCAAAAACGATCAGTGTCCGTTGATAGCGACGGACATGCGTAGACATTTTCGTATTTTTTGAGATCCGAATATGATCAACGCCGCGTGACGGAGGTATGCTCTCTATTGAGTGCCCCTCTAATTCTGATCTGAGAAAATAAACTTACAAACGGTATTTCAGTTTAGAAACATAAAATAATTCAAATATGAAGCAGGCGTTTACAAAAAAATATTTCGGTTAATGCATCTATTTTTGTATCCTAGTTCTAACCTTCTACATATTTTTTTACTCGTGTTATCAAAATGTCTTAGAATAACAGAGCTTGGAAAAACATTATTGCTTTTAATACACATAGCTTGTATTTCCTTCATTCCACTTCCACTGGTTTAGGTTTTTGGGGCTCATTTTAAACAAACAAATGTTATAAAAAATCAAATTGGCATTGAAATATGAATCAACATCCCCTTCTCCAAGTCATAATAGTATTATTTATCCTATATACTGATGAAATGACTCGTAGAATGCATTTTGTTCCTATGGAATATCCTATATACAGTTCTCCATTACCTTTTACTCTTATTTCACGCCTCCCTTTCTATTATTGTTATAAACGTACATTTTTTTCTCTTTATAGAACTAACTTTCCTTCAATGTTATTATATTATCGTGTGCGAACCATATAAAAAAAACATAAAAAATAGAATGCGTTTTGATTTGTTTCCTCGAACAACAGGACCTTTATCTAGCAGAAGTATTACAAAAAAGGTGATTTTTTGAAAACAAATCAAGGTGAACTGCCTAACTTACGTAGTGCAACCGAAGTATATTTACTCGACGTTTCGCTTTACAGTTTCTTCTAAATTGTTGTATACAAAACAAACTATGTAAAGCACTTTCGAAAAAACGAGACGTCGAGCAAATATAACATTTTCCCTAAAGTCTAACCATACTGTTTAAGATTGACTGTCCTCGAACAAGTTTGGTTATAAACCTCACTGTGGCTATATTGGGCATGTAAAACTTGACTTTAAAAAAATCAAAAAACGTCAACCTACAAAGAATAAAGTGATTGATAATCTAATATTTCCCAAAAATTCCTACCATTAAGATTTAATTTTGATTAGAGATAATGGGTAAGAAAAGACAAATAAATAAATTAGATTTTCCATTAAACGTTGTTTAGCAGGGTATATTGGTCTGTTATTAGGCTATTTTCTAGGTCAGATCACTTATAAACAACAAAGGATCTAAATAGTCTTATTGTATTATCAAAATAGCAGGCTTTTCTGGGGTATACTAGTAATTTCAAATAATGTGATTACAACGACAGCTTTCCTTCTTGCAGAATATGTCATCGCACGTTGTATCGTTGTATGAATGTTAACGTAAAGACTTCAGGACGATTCCGCAATCAGTTAATAGTCAATGTCGTGGTTGGTAAACTTTCAGATGAAGATATGATACAACCATTTTTGACGAAGGGTTTTCATGTTACGAGAATTTTCAAAGCTGTAAATCCAAAGAACGAAACATTTAGAAGAAAATATTCAATGCTCTTTGCGAAAGAAGAAAACGCGCATAGCAAATCGTTTAGGACAGAAAAGAGCTTCGAAATTTCACCCGAGGGAAGTCCAAAGAAACGCTCTCGTCTACAAAGTGAAGACAATATTTACCAAACAGAACTTCCCAGAAAAAAAAAATATGAAAAAACATTGAAATGGAGCCGGGCATATCTCCTAGTATTAATAACAATATAATAAACAAGGATTTGAAGTTGGCGAACACTCATAAGCCAAATGTTTGCAAGCTTTCAGTCGTATCTCAAAATCAAACGCAGTTTTATGAAAAAATGATAAAAAAGATGATCGACGAAACTCACACCAACCTTATTTGACCACATACCTCTTTAGTCTATGCAGCTCCAATGAACTTCCGTGGTTTAGTTTTGGTCTGCTTAAATATGGCCTTAGAAGAATGTGACTCTGTTGGTTTCAAAGACCACATTTAAGCAGAATGGATGGACAGAGGAGCAGAAAGCAGTATATCTGGCAACGAGCCTGAAGGAACAACCATTGTAAATACTGTCAGCAGATGACAGGCACAACTATAGAGCACTAGTAGCTGCTCTAGAACTCAGGTATAGAACTCAAAATCAATCTGAAGTCTACAGGGCTAGGCTTAGGACGAGAGTCCGTGCTAAAGGAGAAAGCCTGCAAGAGCTGACACAGGACTTGGAAAGTATGGCACACAAAGCCTACCCAACTACACCACCCGATGTCCTCAAACTGTTGCTGAGGGATCAGTTTGTAGATGCCTTGGACATTCCACAACTGAAGATACAATTAAAGCAAGCACAGCCCTCTACTATGCAGGATGCAATGGCAAGAGCTCTTGAATTTGAATCCTACGTTAAGTCCAGCACAGAGGTAACAAGGTTGGTACAGTCATCAGGATTCAAGGGCAGCTTTCAGGGAGGTTTGAGGGACTTTGCTGACACTGTAACAAACCTGGGCACAAGAAAGCTCAATGCCGGAAACGTCAACACATGGAAGATGCCACGGCAGGAAAGGCTGCTACTCAGAAAGGTTGTTGGAACTGTGGAGAGCAAGGACATATGAGGAGCCAGTGTAACAAAAATACTACCAATAAGTCAGCTTCGGGAAACCAGTAGTGGTTGGTGTTGAAGGACGCCCATCAACCCCCATTGAGAAAGTCCCAACAGCTAAGTGTAAAATGCCAAGCACACATAGTGTCTACGTGACAGGAAAACTGGATGTCCAAAAGTTCAACTTTGTCATAGATTCTGCATCTCAGCAAACCATTGTGAGTATCAAGGTGCTGGATCACAAAGGAGTACCAGAAGTCATACAGAAGCTCTGTGGTGTGGCAGGACATTATGCAAGGTTGTGGGGACCAGTGTGGGTAACTAATGAGCTCATAGGCATGAAGGACAGACACGAAGTATACTTGGCTGGCATTGAAGACCAATGCATACTAGGGTTGGACTACTTACTGCCGAGGAAGTGTGTAGTTAACTTCGATAAAATGAGGTTTGAGAACAACAAAGGCCGAATTACAGTAAGTGAGTGTTAAAAGAGAGGTTAAAATAACAAGCTGACGTCAAAGTGACTGAAAAAGTTGATGATGGTGAAGTGGAACCAGGTATAGATATTCAATCAGAGCAGGAGAAAGACTAAGATTTGAAGGCAATAATTGATTTTCTACAAGCAAGTGTTTTGCGCCCTGCTTGGGAGAAGGTGTTTAGCTTAAGCTCTGTGACAAGACTATTGGGCGCAATAGGACCAGTTGAAGCTTGAAGATGGTATTCTTGTCC